>NW_024344374.1:2485525-2612496 GCF_902729225.1 Pteropus medius
CACACACACACACACATATATATTTTTAATAAAAGGCATCCTCATAAGTGTAAAGTAAGCAATCAGCCTCTTTTGATGACAAAGTCTCCACGGGGTGATCACTGTTGAATTGTGTTTATGCCCACCTAGAAGGATGAGGAATTACATGTCTTCATAGCTTATATGAAATTTCATTTTTGAGAATAAAAATCTTAAAGACTACAACAACTCTCTGTTCTTCAACTTATTCTGCTGAACAGATTACAGAAACTATGAAATGGCTATGCCTAAGGAAAAGAGTGTGTGCCTCAAGTATGCGAACAATTTAAAACATTTCTGTTTCAAATGAGTATCTGACATTTTTATAGGAATAAGGGTAAAAATTTGGTAGAAATTAGCTGAAAGGGGGAAAGCACTTAAAGCAGTAGAAAAATTGAATACCTAAGTCAGCACAGTCTATAGGACTTTCTGTGATGATGGCAACCTGCAATATCTGTATGTCTAATCAATATAGCCACATATTAAGCAACTTGAAGTATGGCTGTAGCAACTAAAGAGGAACTGAATTTATTTTCTTTAATTCTAATTAATTTAAATTAAAATATTCACCTGTAGCAAATAGCTCCCACACTGAACAGTGATAACCTAGATCATCATCTTAGAAGAATGAAGAGAAAATAAAATAAAGAGGTTGAAGGAAGAGGAAAAAAAGAAAAAGAATGACTCAGATTGAGAAAGTGATGAGAATGGGTAACAAAGTTGGTCAATAGAAGGAAAGAGCGGACAAGACCATCTGGGAGATGTGTTTTTATTTAGGAGAAGATGTGTTGCTAGGAGATATATCAGCCTAATACCAGAGTTAAAATAGCTTAGCTAGGAGAGGGTAGACTGGCAAGAGGCCTTGTCAGGAAATATCAACCAGTTTTAACAATCTGGAATAATGTTGAGCTGAGAACTCCTTTCATGTTCAACTTCCAGTCTCCTAAAAAAAAAAGGCCATGTACAGTGTCTGTTTCAGTTTTATATTAGGCCAAGGAATATCTCTAAAAGTAACTTTATTTGATGCTACTTTTTAAAGAATGGTAGTTATCATTCTTTGAGAGATAATTCTGACTGGTTGAGTGAGTCTTGAACCTCAGAAAAGAACACTATAGAAAATCATATTCATTCTCAAGTGCATTTCATTGATTTCCTGAATATGTAGGTGTTTTTGTAGCAGTTTGTCCATCATTCCACAGAAAAGCAGGTGACTTTACTTTTCATTGGTGAAATGGGGAACTCTTCACACAGATACATAGACAAACAAACCAATTTACTTTGTTTCTATTCAACAAGACATTTTCTGAGCACTGGGAGACTCCACTGAAGTCACTAGAAATTTCAAGGGTAGGGAAGTTTCTGCAGAAGCAGAACAAGAAGAAGCATGATTTCTTTTCTTTTCTTTTTTTTTTTAACATAGGAAACCACTCCCAGATCCAGTCATTTTCATTGTTTGTTTTGCACCTTCCCCTTGAGTAGGTTAGACCTGACTATCATGTTTATATGTCACACAAAAAAGCTACCCATGGGAGGAAAAATGACTACTACCTTTATAGAACTAAACTATTGAGAAAGCCTTTCTAACCCCTGTCTCCTTGATCATAAGAAGAGACAACTGAGACCCACAAAAGAAGCTAGCCTGCATGAGATTACCCAGCTGGTGAGTGAGAGAGAGAGGGTAACCCAGATTTCCTTCAGCCAAATCCTGTATGAAAACACCTAACCCAGGGCCTGACTCTTGGTCCTAGGAATTCCTTCTTTCCCTCCTTCCTGAAGACCATACAGACAACAAAATCCATATTCCTTGTGCCCAAGGAGATTTTCCACACTACAATACCTAGAAGTAAGCAAAGAGGTAACAATGCATTAAGAGACCCACTGTTAGGTCCATCATATGAGAGACACGGACCTGGCAAATCTGGAACAGAAGTGAAAGGAAGGATTTGGGCAAAATGATTTTTAAGTAAAAAAAAAAGTTGCAACGAATCAGAACTTTGAGGTGGACATTTTATATCTAAATTAGTGGCTAATTAATAAAAAGCTACCCTATACTTACCACAGTCCAAACAATGAGCTAAGAGTTTTACAAATAGTTTAAAAAGAAAAAAAAAGTTGATTTGGTAGTAGCTGTCGTTGACTCTTTAGCATTTATTTATCCTGAGATAGTTAGTCTGTACCAGTCATGCTGATTCTGTCCTTGTTACCAGACATTACTTGAGGAATAAAGTGCTAACCCAGTAGTCTTCAGATAAAATTTTCCTCAGTCGTAAGCAAGAGAAAATGGAAAATGTGACCTTTATCTTTTCTCTGAAAGTAGTGAACACTGACAACGATAATGCTAAAATATGGAAAGGACATCACTGAATCACTGAATCTCACAACCCTGGAATCTACTATGCCTTGGAACTTCTTGCAATGTAAAATAAGCAATTATCTTACTGTCAGAATATCTGTTACTTGTAGCCAAAATTATCTCAATTGATATGTTTCAATAGTCTCATTTAAAGACAAAAAAAGAAAAAAAGAGGCTTAAAGATGTTATGCAACAAAATTACATGGGATTAAGTAGCAAAGTTGGGACTTGAGCATTGATTCAAGATTTCAATGCTAAGATCTTAAGCACAAAATGAACTAAATTCATTTTGTTAAGTTTTCAAAAATTTTTGCCACTGACAATCACATTACCAAAAATCACTTTACCTTACATTAGAAAAGTGCCAGACTTAACAATTAACAACAACAAAAAAAATCACTTGACCAATTACTTTTTTAGAGGTATTACTTTTTAGAGGTATTACTCTTATGTACTACTCTTTTCTTTTTTATTCGAGGACAGATGCACACCCTTAAGGAACTCAACATCAAATATCATAGTTGTCCATTCTTTCTGTATTCGTGATACACTTTTAAATATTAGAAATTTGCATGTGCTTTTGAAGGGATTAAGTTTCTTTTATCAGTCACAAAACATTGTCTCACTGTCGAGTTAGAACTGTAGACTAGCTTGACAATTTCTGATCTTTTTTCATTCTGGCCTACTGCTGACAATTCTTACCTTTCCTTGCAGGAAATAATACCTTGCTTTATATCACATTGCACAACTTGCTCACCTTATTGTACCTGCTGACAGAAGTCACTGTAAAATTGTGTGTACTCAGTTGTAGCAAAAATAAACCTTAATATTGGATCAAATATTGGTAGTACACTAGGGGAAGGTTCATAATGTTTTAACCTTGACATAACAGTCAAGAAACACTGATCAGGTTAAAGAGACAGATTTGTAAACAACTAATTACAATATAGTCTGAGGGAATTCTAGAATGGAATATCAACACAGAGGATGAAATAATTAATTCTCCTTAAGGCATTACCAGAGAAAGCTTCACAGAGGTGGAGACTTCCGAGCTGGACCTTGAAAGATGAGTAGAATTATATCTATCTGAGAAGGCAAGTTGGGAGGAGTGTAGGGGAGAGGATGCTAGGAGGAGGGAATAACACAGGTAAAGTCATGATGGCTGACATTTCCTCTTGTAGTCACAGAAAAGAGTGTTGACTAGTGAATCTGAACATTGCTTGTACTAGGAGAGAGTCTCAGTCAGCCCATGCTCAACAATGAGGAAAAGAGGGCTTTATAAGGATATTTATGAACTTTAAGATAGAAATAATAATTATTATTGCTCCTGAACATATAAAACACCTCACACTTTAAAATAAACATTACATGTATTATCTAAGTTGGCATTTACAACAATTATTATTACTATGTACACTATACTGATGAGGAAATCAAATTTTAGAAAGGTTGGTGATCATCACACAGCAGATATTCAGCTTAAACTTTAAGTAGAATGCTCTTTCTATCAGAGAGCCAGCATCTCCCCCTTGAGCATCTCATAAACTAAAGGTCATGGAGAAATTCATGTGCATACTTACATTGATGCCAATAAACACAGGACAATTACTAAGTAAATCAAGGATTTGGGAAAGATAGTATATTTTTTCTTTCTGGCTTATATGCTCCAAAACCGAACTCTTCTAATTTAAAAACAAAAGTTAGCAACATCGTTAGTGCATTTGAGATGTAAATGGTAATATTTCTTTAAATTTCAAAATTGTTCTTTATTTTATATTTAAGAGTATTGCTTTCTTGACTTATAGTGATATATACTCATTTTATAAAATTTAGGAGAGAAAAAAGCTCATTTTAATCCAATCGCCTGTGAATATTTTGATGCATTTTTTCTATGCATATATAAATGAATGAATGAATGAATGAATGAATGAATTTCATGGGTCACCAATTTCTTTCTCAGATTGCTTTTTCACAGAGGTGGAAGAGAAAACAAGCAAACTATCTGAATTATCTAAAACATTTCATGCTGAAGGAAGCAAGTCTCACTATTAGAGCAAATAGAGAATAGCAAGAACTTGACCCAGCTCAATAGAAGATATTTGAACATTGAGAGCACATCTAAATTACCAGTCCTCCTCAAACCTAGGAGTCTCAATTGGATATCCCAAAATAAGTGGAAAGAAAGTCACTTTGAGACATGCTCTAATAGGAAGTCATAGCTTTATGGTCTCAGTAAGGATGGATTCACTTCATGAACCTAAGACCCAAAGACATGACTACTACTTGCTGGTACCAACAATGTAATCTGAATGTTATTTCTCAATTGCCCAAAACACATCATCATAACGTGTTAAGATACAAATGTGAAAAATAACATCCAGGATCATGAAGATGGTTGTCTTTTCTCAAGTAGTGTCAGCAGAGAATTTACAAACCAGGAGGACATTCTTAGGAAGCAGAAATACACTCATCACGTATATGTCAAGCTTTGTGTGAAGTGCTAGGAAGAATTACGAATTATAAGAAAGTTTACTCTTTTTCCTCTCAACAAGTTTGTAGCCTGTTAAAAGAAACACGAATAATACAAAGCCAACTGTATAAGTCAGGGGGAGATATAGTTAAAATCTGCATGATAAGGAGGCTATTCTGATATATCAGAGGAGGGTAAGACCCTGTGGGCTATAAGCAAAGTTATCCAGTGGAAAACATCTGAAGTCAGAACCTAAGTTCAAGTCCTGGCAGCACTGCTTTCTAGTTAAGTGACCTTGGGCAACCTCTTTGAGCCTTTGAACTAGATGGCTTTGTCCTCTTCCTGCCATAAAACTCTATAACTCTCCATGACTCATCTTGAGGTACAATGAGTGTGGAATAAACTTTGTATAAGCAGAGAGGAACAAAAGGGCATTCAAGATATGAACAATGTTAATCGGAAGAGCAATGAATTGTGTATGGCCAGGAAGACTCTAAGGCAATGACAGTAATGCCTCACAAAAATAGACTATTGTTGAGGCCAGGGCTCCCATTTGCTCTCTTCTCCCAACCCAGGGCCCTCTCTTAATACTATCAGATCCAGATATCTGAACCCTTACCCAGCTACACCTAGACAGCCAGCCAGACAGCTAAAAAGTAGAGTTCAAAAGGGCTTTGGTCTGAGAACTTTACTTCGTCAGGAATCATTTGTTGCTTATAATAGAAATCCATTCAAACTAGCTTATGTAAAAAAGGGATTATTGAAAAAATACAGAAGGATCTTATTAGATCCAACAGTAGATATAATGACTAGGTTTTACCTGCTCTAGAAGGTCATCGGGCACCTACTTACTCCATCTCGTTCTGTGAGCTACGTGGTTTCTTTCTCTGTAATGCATGTACATCATTCTCCTTTTCCTGCATACCAGCTTGGTCATTCTAGCCCCATCCATAACATGGCCATTGAATGAATTCTGTCTCTAAGTCTTCACGAATTTAGTGTCTCAATGTTCAACACCGATAGGCTTGTGACTCATTTCAGATTCTAGGGAGAGCATTTGATTGACTACTGGCCAGCTGATAAATTTATAAGTTCTCTAAAATTCCTCAAATTATCAAAAACCAATAGAACTTGTAGTACCCAATTCTGGTTCTTCCAGAGCTTTGAGTGGAATATGTTAAGCTAGAAAAAGAATTTTAGCTATAGCAAGCAAATCAACTACTGTCTTTGCTACCAGTTACTATTATAGCTTAGATCTTTTGGGGGGTTAAAACAATTGCGTGAACAATCTGAATGACCTAACTATTAATTGTAACATAATTTTGAAAAAAAAAAAAATGCTTCAAGTTCAAGTTCCAAATTTCAACAAACTTTTGGAACAAAAGGTATTTCTAAGTTGGGGATTATCTCCATATAATACCGACCAATCAAATATGACATATAAAATAAAGGCATCGGTCAGACTTTGTCCCAACTTGATTCCACAAGGACATTCCTTCATACCACAAAATCTCCAACACTCTTGAGCACCAACCTGTGCCTTCATGTGGAGAACAAAGGCCAATCACTTAGAAAAGAATTCACTTTTAGAATGGTAGATGACTGGCTGAAAAAAAGGTAAGACGGCCAGCCTTCCTCCATGATGTGAAGGAAAGCTTCAAAATAAGGAAACAAACCTTTGTTGAATGTCAGTCATATACCAGAAACCATAACAAGAGCTAGACATACATTTTCTTATTTAATTCTCATAAATCCTAAGATAAGGCTGTCGTTAATTCCACTATTCAAAGGGACTGAGACTCGATGAGGACAACTAACTTGTGCAGAGTCACAGAAGTTGTGATAGAGCCAATTCTCAAAAGGGTCCATCTTACCCCAAAGCACATGCTCACTCATTTCTCTCAGTTACTTTCATCAGCACAGTGGTTATAGGCATGGGCTCTAATACCAGGTTACTAGATTCCTACCCACCTCCAACCCTGATCAGTCCTATGACACAGGACAAGTGAACCTGTGCCCTCGGATTTTCAGTAAAATGACAGTTATTTAGAAGCTGTTCCCAAAAGCTGTTAGAAGGATTAAGTGAGTGTAAATACAAGAGGCACTAAGAAAAATTCCTAATAGGTCTCAAGCTCCTTGCCATTCACTTTGGTAAATCCAATTGGGATTCCTGGGCTTGAGAAATATCAGCAACTTAGATATGCTCTCAAGGTCCAGATACCTTCAGTTGAACTGAATCAAGGTCTCCTTGCATACCCTATTTGCTTCAATAATAAGATTTGAAGCAATCCTATTTTGTGGCTCATTCGGCATGCAGAGTTTTACATAACTCAGATGATCTGCTTGTCTCTTCTTCAGCCTCTGCTGATAAGCAAGCTGAGAAAGAAATTGGTCGCCAATGAAGTACATATATACATACATATATGCATAGAACTGAAATATGCACCGAATTTATTGTTATTATTCCCCCTACATTGCTTTGAGGTTATGATCCATGAGCAGATGATTAATATTATGAAGGGGAAAAATTATTCGCCTAGATCTGATTACAAACACACAATAGTATTTGCAAACTAGAAAATGTAACTAGATGTTGAAGAAATGTAAGGGAATCCAGGAGCACACACTTACCCAAGGAAACAAGCTGAAAGCCTGTCAGAATGAGGGTGAGCCCAATACTGCAGAAGTAGGGGAAGTAATAAAGTATGCTATCAGAGTAATCTCAGTGCTGGCCCTAGGAGGATAAACTAAGTAATCTAATACGTGTTTCCATCTTTGAATTCTATGACTATTATAGCAATGAAGGTTTTAGCTCAGAATTGAGATGCTATAGCCAACTTAGAAAGTCTGCAGAAAGAAGCTTTATATCACCGACCCACACCATGTCTGGCTTACACTAGTGCTGACTGATTTCTATTTTCCTAAGTGCTCACCCACCATAGCAACGTTTTTCCACACTGTGTGCAATCATCGTGCACACATGCATGTAATTATGGCTCAAGATATATGAGCATTTGTGTATGGATAGATTTTGAAAGGTAATGTTCATCCCTGATGCATTGGTTTTCTGATTTACATTCAATACGTAGAGAATGAAAGCATATTTCTTTTAGAAGGGAAAGAAAAAAAAAATAGTAGCTGATGTAGTTTAGAATTTATGGATCAAATATTAATTCTCTGAATATTTCAGTAAATGAGTATTATACTTGTAACTCGCAATGTTTATCAAAAGTGATAGTGCTTGGAGAAAGAAGCCGAAGAGGAGAGAAAACTATCTTCCTTCAGACTTCATTATCAACATCACTTGGCCTACTTATTAAAATTATTATGATTATATCCTTAAAGGTAAAAATATGTTCAGACTGATCATATTAATTTTCTTATGGTGGCAATGAGTTTGAATTACAATGTAAAAATATTGAAACTAAATAAGCATTAACACTCTTGTGAAGGTTATTAAGAACAAAAGATTTCTCCAGATGATCTAGAAACTATGCCAGTTAAATTATATTTAGATAATGTATGGGTCAAATTCCATCACCTTAAATTCAATAAAGGTATATTTTTGTTATACTACTTTTTAAGATATTACATGAGCAGATGAATACAATATTTAAAAAACAGATCTGATTATTAATATGGGGCTTTTTTTATCTTTTGCAAACAAGTATTTGTTGAAATGGAATCTGACCCATATAAACAAATTTACTTTTTTGAATGTGAATCTGATATGGCAGAAATGCTTTCAAATTTTTATGATACTCATTGTAAAATATATGAGTACGTGGAAAAATACCTGAATAACTAAGTCAACGTTAAATTCCCTCAGAATAGAATCCTTCGTCTTCAGATGATTGCTGCATATTCAGCCTTTTCACTTTTTCTTCCCTCATTGTAGTGTAGTGACATTAAAAATAGCTTCCTTGCTTATAGTCTCCCAACTTGGGATTTCTCCCCAAGGTGCTTGAGTTTACAAAAAAAAAAAAAAAGTCCTAGGGCGCTTATTACATGGAAACTATCATTGTACAATTTATCACCAGATAGCATCCTCTTCTGTAGGCATCAGCCAGATACTATGTTTAGAGTTTGGGCAACTCTCATTTATTCATACGTTCTTTTTTTAACTAATAGTTATTCATAGTGCCAGACACAGTTCTGAGTGTTTCATGTGGCTAACGACAGAGTAACAGTCAAGTAAGGAGGAGAGAAGAAATTCTACATTCTTGAAGCAAAGCTCTGATTATACAGTACTTCCTTTGTTAACAATAATTGCTTGTTACTCTATGACACTAGCCTTTAATTAGAAATGCCAATAAAAGAAAATTTTAACTAGGTCTCGCACCTATTATCAAATGTAAGATATGTCAAAATTACAAGCAGTTGTAGAAATGCGCACCCACAATAATAATGATAATAGTAATATAATAATAATAGTAATGTCTACCACTTATTAGTGTTTAGCATGTGCTTGACAAAATGACAAACACTTTACATTAAACCACCTGTCAATTCTCAGGGCAGGAAACATGTGTATGTCTTGTTCATGGCTACATTGCCAGTGTTGTGCAAATTGTAAATATTCAAACAGTGCTTTTGTAAAAGGAATGAGTGAGTGAATAAAAGAATCTATTATTTCATTAAATGCCTAAGAGATAGGTATTATTTTTTATCTTTATAGATGAATAAACTTAGGTACAGAGAGAAGTATTCGTGGCAAAGCTAGGATTGAAATGTCATTCTAATTGACTCCAAGGTCTGTGGTTAGAGCTACTCTGCAGCAATATCTCTTGATATTTTGGATCTCAAGTCTCGCTTCCTCATTAAACATATTCCTAATTAAAACAAACATATAATTCTCTTTCATTTGATAAATAGTTTTGATCACCTACAATGTTTCTCATTTTTTATGCCATCCCTCTAGAAACACTAATTCAGACTTTGTTCAGACGCCTATAATTAACTTTTAAAATAAATATGTCTATAAAATAAATATAAAGTAGTTCTTCTCCATCCCAACTCTAGAATTCAATGCTTGCATTACTGAAGGAAGAGAGTCTCTCTGGGATGCACATATGGTTTTCATAAACCAAATTATTCTTCTCTATAAAGAAACTCGGTGTGTAGTGAAATTAACAAGCACACCGGGTAAAGCAAACCTGGGCTCACTTCCTCACTCCACTACTTAACCGGCTATGTGACTTTAATAGTTTAAGTACTGTGACCCACAATTCTTCAAATGTAAAATGGGAACAATTGGAAGAAATAATGGTACAATATCTGCAGAGTTCCTAGAACAGTGTGGCATATAAGAGGCTCAATAAATATCAAATTCCTTCGGAGAACACGTTAAGAAGATGCAAACAACTGGAATAACCAGAAGCAGACAGAAAGCATGGGTGTGTAGTGATTATGCCACTGCTGGAGAACACCACCAAGGAGGCAGGCAGGAGGGTGAACCTGAGGATTCTAGAATGGTACCTACTGCTGGCCCTGGTTTACAGACAAGTCAAAGCCATGCCCTTCTCCAGGAAAGGTGCTCAGAATATGGTCCCGGTCCCTCAGGATGAAGCATGGAAAAGGGGAATTGTCCTCTGACACTGGGTCTGAGTTTCACTCATTAGAAGAGTTCAGTATCATCTCAAGTAGGGGAAGTCTCAAGAAGCAGAAGCTGGTAAAAGGTCTAAAGTGAGGGACAAGGTGACCTGAGGTTCAATCCAGCAATCCCATATTATGATTCTAACTTCTGACCAATTTGCCAAAGTAATTTAAGTGATCTCAGATGGCCTTTAAGTCCATCAGGGCAGAACACCACAGTGTTGAGGGAGAGAGGGGGTAAAAAAAACTTCACATCACTCAGAGTGCAAAACCTCTAAATGCTGGTGAAATCATTTTAAATGGAACTAGAAAGCATAGCCAAGCTGACTTCAGAGAAGACACTGCTCTTTCCCTCTTGCCAGCACCCCAAGAAGAATTCAGTCTGTGCTCACTGAATCTTCCTAGGTATATGTGAGTGCAGCCTCAGACAGAATATTCTAAGAGCACAGAGAAAAATAACTTATCAAATTGAAAAGAGAAGGCTCTGCTCTCTCTACCTTGGCAAAGAATATCAACGAGTTACTAAATACCTGATTTGTGCCTTTTTACTGGGGAGAAATACAAAAATAAATGTGAAAAGGTTTCTATTCCCAAATATCATGTAATTAAGTGTGAAAGATAGCACTCAACATGGCAGAGTAAACTGATCACTAAATAGAGGTACAAATAATGTACTGTGGAAAAACAAAGGTTTAAACTAAAAAACTAAAAGAAAGTTCCATGGAAAAAGTGTGCTTTAAATTGATCTTTGAAGAATAAGCAGAATTTATAATAAAGGAGAATAACAGGGGAAACACAATCTCCCTAATTGGAAAAAAAATGGACAATGCCTATGGATGAGCAATTTCCTCCAAAATCCAATAGAACTGACCAATAAACATGAAAAAAATTAATCCTACTAATTATCAAAAAATGAAAATAAAATAATGCAAAATTACTTTTTATCTATCAGAGTGGCAAACATTTTGTAAGTGATAATATCCAATATTGACACAAACAGGTCTATTTTATATTGCTTTTATGAGATCAAGCAATATATATCAAGGCCCCTAAAAATGTTAATGCAATTTTACCCAAATCTAATATTCCGTTCAGAAGGGAAAAACATCAGAGACACATAAAGATATATATCAAGGCATTATTTATGAAGTATCAGAAATGATTTAAATGTTCAAC
The DNA here is from genome assembly GCF_902729225.1 of Pteropus medius. Lineage (NCBI taxonomy): Eukaryota > Metazoa > Chordata > Mammalia > Chiroptera > Pteropodidae > Pteropus > Pteropus medius. Next base: position 2,497,138 of record NW_024344374.1, read on the forward strand.
AATAACTATGTAATAAATGCGAGGCATCCATTATATATGTTTTAGAAGAATGTTTAATGACATTGGAAATTTTTTGTTGTACAGTAAGTGAAAAATAAGGGTTCTAAATCATATATATTTATATATAAATATAATATGTATATGTGCTTTGAAGTAAAGACTAGAAGATATACAGAAAGATATACCATTTCTGGATTATGGAATTATGTGGTTTTATTTCATTCTTAGAAACACCTGTAATATTCCAATTTTTTAATCAGAAAAATAATGTTATTTAAAAAAATTTTTTTAATGAATTGGATTTAGACAAGTGATAAGTGGAAAAGTGAAAATGACATTTTTGGCCAAAGTACAGTATGAGTAAATATAAAAAGACAAATGTGAAAGGCATTTTGGAAAGGGTAGGGTAGACCAATAAGAAGGAATGTAGCAGCAAATGGAGCTGGAAAAGTAGTTGGAATCGGATTACTAAAAACCTTGAATGCCACGCTCATGAATTAGTCCTGTGACTAGTAGAGATCCTTAATAGGGTGATTGTGTGATCACAATGGTTTGTAGGAAGTCTATTTAAATGACAATTTGGGAGATGGAGGATGGATCGAAGAGAGAAAGCAGAGAGATTGTCTACACACTATTTCCTAGCAGTGGCTTCCAAACTTTTTAAACCATGCCCCACAGCAAGAAATATATTTTATACTGTGACCTAGCACACACACAAATACACACATACACACACGCTTACCCCACATGTCACTGAAAAAAAGGTTTTATGAAAAAGCCATGTCCTTATTTTATCAAATCTATTCTAGTATCTTCTATTCTGTTGTGTCTTATTCCTTTCCACTTTATAGCATTGTATTTTTTTAATGCTGATCACAGCCCAAAGAAATGATTTCATGACTCATAATGTGACAATACTACTCTGTGAGAAATCTCTCCCTAGCTCTACTCCTGAGGAACAGACGAGCTCCAATAATGGGTTAAGACCAAGCACCCAGAGCTGGGCCATGATACTAGGAGCTGGAGCTTTCTGCAGAAGTGAAAAAGGGGGAAATAGTTTGTGAGTCCACGTGCAAAAAATATCTGGGGGTGATCTTGCTCCTTTGGCCTTCCTTTCTTCTTGGAATGCTTCTCCATCCTATAAATCACTTCCCATATAGCCCGTGAGACAGAGAGGCTTGGGCCTGATTCTCACCCTCTGCCAACCTAAGCCACCCACAGAAAGCCAACAGAAAACAATGGTAGCCCAGAAGAAAGGAGTCTGAAGCAGATGAGCATCTAGCCCAGACATAAGCAATATTTTCAGCTGGCATGCCATCCAACCTAATTCCTAATATGGGCATTTGGAACAAAAGCCCAAGCCAACAGAAAAATATGGTAAATTGGCAGGCTGCTCTTGGTATAACTTTCCTTTAGACACAAATCTGTAGGCAGTGACTGTAGATGGAAGTTGTACTTGCACCTATTTTGATAGAAAAGGATTCAATTATCCCAGTAACAGGTGATCCAGTGGATGGCAGGTGCAAGATAGATCTAATAAACATATCTTCCATAGAATCAGCTGGATTTGAAGCCCAGTCAGATTGGGCAGAGGAGAAATTACAAAAAGAAGAGGGGGATTGAGATTGAAACAGTATATTCTGACATCATTAATACGGATAGAAATATAGGACTAAGGTTTTTTTGAGAAAACAGTGAGGTGTATTTTGGTAGGGGTACATATCAGAGAAAATTCAAAGCAAAAAGACAAAGGTACTATATTATTCTCAAAGTGTTCTTATTTCTTACAGAAGGAGGAAGGATAAGAAGAGCGGTTGAATTTAATAATCAGTCAATCCATTATTACAAATTTCTGGATTAAGTGTGAGTTAAGGGATACCAGACTTCACAAGGCAAATGCAAACTGCAACACCTATACATCTAACCACACTTTCTTGTAGACTTTTACACTTATCTCCTCATAACAAACCCCACAACAACTGGGAGGTACAGGGATCATTACTTCTAGTTTACAGATGAAAATCCTAGACACAAAGATTTTAAGAGGCTTGCCTGAAATCACATTTAGTTTGGGTGTTTTTACCACTGCCTGTTTTACCCTGAAGCCCCCTCTTATTAAACAGTGAGCCTATAAATTTGATCGTAAGAAGAGATGGGAAGCCCAGCTGAAGAGGCCCAAGTGGAAGAGTCATCTCTAAAAGGAATTTGAAATATTCCAGAAGCCAGGAGTAAAAGAGATGCCTTATTCAGCTTGGAAGACACAATAAAATTATTGAACATAAAATCCAGGCCATTGGAAGCATTTCCATAATTTGATGCTAGTTATGTTATGAACTACATCCCCAATGAAATCAATCTTATAGTTTTACAATCACTCAGAAAAGTCATTTCAGGAAAGGATAGTAAGGAAATTAAAATGTTTTCTGCTTCGACCACTCTATTGTATTTTCTTAGGCAGAAAAAGGGTTTCAGTCATTCTTGAAGTACGTTAATTGACATAAATCATATGTGTATTTTTTCACATTTTTATTTACAATTACATATTTATTAACAATTATTTTAATCTTTTTGATCTAAAACAATTATGTTAGATTTTCCCTCAGCAGACCAATGCAGTGGAGAAAAACTTTGGATTTAGAGAAGCCAGGATTTTTAATTTCTAGTTCTACCACCTACTAGTTTGGTGACTACAATTGGACAAGTTGTAGCAGAATTTATCTGAGCCTCGTTTTTGCCATCTGGTAAATAAAAATAACAATGCCCACCTTACATAAATGGATGCAAGAATTAAAAGAGATAAAAATGTATATAAAGCTCTGACTCCAATGCCTGATATAGCAGAGGCTCAATGAATAGTAGCTATGATAATGAAAGAGAATGAATGAAAAAATAACACTATACACCAGCTTTGGAAAGATGAGGTAATTTTTTAGGTCACTAGGGTAAAATTCTTTCTAGAGGTTTCAAATTCTTAATAAAACACAATATATACTTGGTAAAGTATATTTTGGGTTCTAACACTTATATTTTGGATAACCCTGGGAAAGACACCTTGTCTTCTTTGGCTCAGATTTTGCAGAAAACCAGGATTAAAACACCTCTGACCTTTCCAGTAATACAGTGAATATTTGCTTTTCAAAGATCAGTCAAGGTTAGAAGTTCCCTATATCAGAAGTCAGTCCAGCTCTTGTCTTCAGATAAACACGTACACATTCATAATTATACATACAGAACCAAAAGATTTCATGCAGGTATGAGCTGAGCCTTTTTGGTGTAGGTTTTCGGAAAGGAAATGTGGCCATCTTTCTAGGGAACCTAGCAAGATATTTTAGCAATTTACACTGTTAGGAAATTCTTACTTAAAAATAAACAGAATGTCTACGTTTCAAATGTATTTCCTTATGCTATCGTCTTAGCAGAGTTGAAGTAGAACTGTTACCACCCTCTGAATAATACCTCTTTAAATATTGAAGGATTCATAAGTTTCCTCTCACTCTTCTTCAGGACAAATCATCCTAGTGCCTTCAACCTCTACAAAGCATGCTGGAATGCCCTGATTCTATTAAAGTGCTTGGCACCCCATGGACCTTAATAAAATACTATGGACTTTTGTCATAGATCTTATTTCCCCAAATTCTGAACATGCCTGTAGCTTTCCTGTCCAAGTTCAAATATAGTATAACACATCACAAGTGCTGAGAAGCAGGAAGTCTATCACCGAATCTGGCACTGCAGTCCTAAATGGAAAATACCATTTGTTTGCCTGACAATCAATCCTTGGTAACTGGACGAAGTATGGAGTGAAGGGTTAATGCTCCTGTGGAAGAGCTCTTTACCTTACCAGTTCTCAGGGCACAAGGGAGGGTGATAGTGACTGGAAGCAGGTTAAATTCCTGATGCTATTCAACAGGAAGTTGGAAAAAAGGTCTAAAAGTCTAATGGCTCCATAATTGAGGGCTTCTTCTACTCCACAAGTGTATAATGAGAAGCTGTCCTGCAGGAAGCAAGAGAAAGGACAACAAATGGGAAAGTCACTTTTGCATTGAGAATTGGCTAGCCTGGAGGATGGAAGGCAGAAGACCTTTCCAACATGTTAAGAGCCAAAAGAGTACCTTTTAGTGTTTGTTTTGATTATATTTGCCTGTAACCCAGCAACTGGGCCCAGATGCCAGGAGCCCAAAGAGAACATTGCTGATGACTGGTGTATGAAAAGAAAAAGAATTCCTTTTCTTTTCTTACTTTTATGGTTCTTCTCAAGGTGAGTGAAAAGGGCTAGTCAGAACCTTTTAAAACTATTTAGAACCCTTACTCATTTTTCTAACAACAGTCAGGATGATTTATAACACCACATGTTCTCATTGGTGGTTTCCTCTTTTTTTATTTTTGAAGACAAGACACAAGTGGGAAATGTGAATCTGGAGCCAGAGTTAAGCTGATCTTTAAAAGCAACCGAATGAATTTTCCAGTCACTGTCCCGCCTCCCTCCCCCCGCCCCCCATCTTGAGGCTTTCCTTTCTGAATCACTGAGTTCTCCTCCTTACAAAGGCAATCATTCATATGCTCAGTGTCCCGCTAAACTTTTGAATTTCAAGAGCTCCATGTTGCTCAATATTTTAAGTTGCTTTTGCTTAATGCATTCTCCTTCTCTGTACTGAAATATAAAACTAGTGTATTCAGTGTATAAAATTTATTAGATCTATTATAAAATAACACCAAAAATGATTTCAGAAAGAGCTATATTATTTCAATATACATACTGAAAAAGGAGAATACAAAACTAAGTCATTCTTAATAATGTTTTCAACTAGGTAATTTTTATTTCTTCAAGTTAAACCCTACCTCTTTGAAAGTTTATTATCTCTTGTCTCTTGTACCTAACTCTATGGAAATAGAAAAGAGCGTGTGTGTGTGTGTGTGTGTGTGTGTGTGTGTGTGTGTGTGTGTGTGTGTGTGATGGTCACGATTGGTTTTATTCTAATTTAATTCTCATGATTCAGTCTTTTTTTTTTTCTTGGTGACATTGGTTAATGAAATCCAGTAAGTTTCAAGTGTACAATTCAAAAGTAAGTCATATAATTTTGCATTGTATGTTCACCGCTCATAGTTAGATTTCTTTCTGTCACCACATATTTGACCCCTTTTATCCCATCTACTTCCTCCCTGCCCCCACCCTCTGGTAACCACTAGTCTATTGTCCATGTCCATGAATCTCTGTTCATTTGTTGCTTTTAGGTTTATATCCCACATATAAGTGATATCATGTACTTTTCAACTTTTCCATGAAGATAATTGTTAATACAATCTTTAACCACTTCTTTTCTGGATGAATTAATTCACCTTCTTGATTCTCCTTCCCCCTATCCTGCCATGGATCTGATTCGGTATGTTAGAAAATAACTTTGAATTAAAATATTTCCTTATTTCCTAGTTAATCCAAAGACTCCTATAATTTCTCATGATGTATTTATTTAAAAAATAGGAAAATTGCAAATAAATTTCATTTGGCTGACAAATTTGGTGAATGAAGTTTTCTGATCAATTGAACATTCCCTATATATTAATATTAAAAATTTTTGAAGTATATCTAACAGTAAAACTGTGTGCTACACAATTTAACCACTCTGATGAGTCAGAAGGCATTTTAGAATCCTGCATTGTTTCAATACTGGTTTTCAAGAGCCCATTATGTAACTTCACATTGGTAGCTTCAATTCAGCCATAATGGGAATATTTATACAATAGAAAACAATGAATTTTACAAGAAGACCCAGCTGCTAAACATTTACTAGCACACCATGGGCTTCTAGATCATTATTACAAATATGATTATCAATTACCTATAAAATTCTAATTCTAAAATTTATGCCCTCAATTATGCCACAGCATAGTAGCATAAGTAAAGAAAAAGTTTGCAAGTCTGTAAGTTTCTCACATGCTTAAAGTTGCAGATATGCAAACTAATTTTACTTATCTTTAGTAATGATTTTTCTAAAATTTTAAACAAAGTTTTTCTCATTAATTTAAAAGTGAGCAAAACAGTAATATTTGCTGAAATGTCAAAATGTTTTAAATCCTATTAAAAAGGTTAAAGGAGCTTTACTACATAAAAAAATCTTTGAAAATCAATAAGTAAAAGATAAGTACCTCAATAGAAATTTTGGCAAAAAAAGACAAATAGCTACTAATTTTGGGAAAAAAAAGTTTGCATATTATAATAAAATAATAATAAGATCCTATTTCAAAACTTAATTTCTTAATAAAAACATTGATGTTTTGGTTATGTATAAGTATGGAGGAATAAGCATTTTTATACTGCTAGTAAGAATGAAAAGTTGGTATTACTGCCCTTTTCCCTTTTTCTCTTGATTTTCCAAAAGTAGCATATGGGTGGAAAGAAATGTTTAGGAAGAAGGGCCTGTTCATGATTGGAATGGGAATTTTGACTCCTTTTTGCTCCTAGATCCAAATCCTATTGGGAACACAATGTACCTGGGGAAAATTGGAATGCTTATTTTAAAAAGGTGGGAAGAAAATAATAAAAAGAAAAACCACTATGTTGGCCGAAAGTGCTTTGGATATGTGTATATATTTATAAAATCAATTTAACGTAAACATTTTAATAGATATTTCCTCAATGAATGAAGAAGCATGAATTGACAGGTAACTTTTGGAGACTAATAATGATAGTGAAAAACAACTCTTTTTTTTCTAATTAAACAAGTTATAGCACATCTTTTACACTTCCATAGTCAACAAAGATCACGTAGTATTTGAGTGAAAGAGAGATTAGAGATCTTGTAGGCCAACCTCCCTGATTTACAGTTGGTTTATTACATCTTTCACAGTACCATATGTGTTGAGTGCCTAATTTGTGCCAGAAACTATGACAGGTGCTGGGGATACAATAGGGAACAAAACAAAGTCCTTGATCTCAAGGAACTCAGACTTTAGTTGGAAAAGAAGAATCATATGCCAATAAACAGATGCGTACTATGTCAGGCAGTGCTAACAGAGATGAAATGGTGTGTACGTGTGCCCTTGCATATGTATGTGTGTATTTGTGTGTGGATGAATGTGATAGAGTGATGAGGGAAGGAGTCCTGATAAGGTGACATTTAAGTAGAGATCTTGGTGAAGAGAGCATGTCCCTGAGAATATCCAATTGCGGAGAACTCCAGAGAGAGAGAACAGCAAGTGCAAAGATTCAAGTAAGAAAAAGGAGGCCAGTGTGACTGAAGTGGCCTGAGCAAGAAGAAGGAGAGTAGCAAGACAAAAGGAAAGCAGAAAGATGAAACTACAAACCCAAGGGTAGGGGAGACAGTCCTATCAGGCTCGGTAGTCAGAGATAACCCAGTCTGCTTTGGATTTGATTCTGTATGTATTGGAGTGCCATAACATATTAGTCACTTGATCTGACTTAATGATTTAAAAGTACCACTAGGAATAAACACTAAAGGGTCAAAGGAAGAGGCAGAGAGGTCAGTCAGGAGGCCATTGAAATCACCCAAGCAAAAGATGATAGTGCTTTGATCCAGATTAGCAATAGAGGAAGTAAGGAGTGGCTCATGCAGGATTTTGAAGTGAAAGGGTAGGATTTGATAATAGAATTGAATACTGAATGTGAGATAGTGATGAGTTAAAGAAGGTTGAGGTTTTTGGAAAATGGAACTGCCATTTATTGTCAGAGAAGACTGAGGGAAATGGAAATCAAAGATTCAGTTCTGGATGTGGTATGTTTGATACCGACTAGACATTCAAACAGAAATGTTAAGTATGCACTTGGACATAAGAGTCTGGAATGCAGGAGAGAAGTTCAGGCAGAAGATGAAAATTTTGAAGTCATGTGTTTATAATACTTTAAACACATGGCTGGATGAAATCACTTTGGGAATGGGTTTAAATAGCCAAAGGAGGGAGTCTGGAGACTGAGCTAAGATCTCTTCAACAAATAGCAGTAGGAAATTGAGGAGGGTCCAGCAAAGGAGACTGGCAGTGTATGGCTTGTGAGATTGAAGGAGAATCAAGAAAGCAATCTCAGAGGTCAACTTAAGAGCACGTTCAAGGAGAAGGCAATCAGCTGAGAGAGAAATCAAGTTTGATGAGGATGGAGATTTGACTAGAGGTCACAAATTTGTTTTTTTGTTCTAACTTTCATACTTTTTCCATAACACCATCTTCCTTCTACTCCATTGTTACCTTGCTGGGGCTACAGATAGGACCCGCTTCTCACTCTAGGGAGCTGATAATTTAATCATATTCATGAAAATTTCAAAAGCAATGATGAAGAAAGATGTCTTAGTTTGTTTTTTCTCAAAAGTAGACCCTGAGTCAAGGAATTGAGAGGGGCCGACAGAAGATGTATTGATGAGCTTGTTACTGCTATTGGCAACTGGCTCAGTTTCATGGGGACTCTCTGAGGAAGCATACAGAATATGCTTCAACATTGTCAGGAGGGTCAAGCTAGAGTAATTATTCACAGACTCATTGTTTGAAATTTTCCTGCCAGGGCAGTTAAATACCTAGCATTACCCGGGTTGCCCTGTGCATGTCCTGAGGTGCTAGCAAAAGTTCCTAGGCAGGTAAACAGAGAAGTATGGGTACTTGAGGTGGGAAGCTGTCTGCATGCTCAAGAAATGTCCATCACAGCTGCAGATGAACCCGGAGATGGGATGAATGAATATGGGCATTTTCTACCGAGGACAATGCATATAGATGTGGTAGCATTGGTTCACACCACCTGGTAGCAGATTGTCTGGACTGTGAACTAAGCCTTTTAGGCAAATGATCAAGTGGTACTTTTTTAAAGACTTGCTAGATTTGGGGAAAATATATACTGGGTGAGAGATTGCTTTTAAACAATATTTATCATGGCTTTTGAGTAATAACATATGGCTCAATTAATATAAGAATGCCTTATAACACTCTGCTCTCATTTTTATGTCTAGTAATATCTGGAAAAATCTTCAAGTTTCTGCTGTGTAGAGAAAACAGAAAAAAATTATTGAAATATAAATATTATAAATAGCATTCTTCTCTTCTTTCTATTTTAAAATTTATCATTTATATCTACCTAGTACCAAAAGGGATTTCATCCAGCTAAAATAAATATTAATACCTTGTATGTGTTTAAGTAGCCACATGTCTATGTGAATACCTCATTAAAAAGAAATTATTCATAAGATCTTCCAGTGAACTACTGCTATTATCTCAAGAAGTCATACATCTCCCCCAATAACCAATGGGTTTTTATGAAATAGATGATTGATCTTGGTATTTAGGTTTCTTAACTTTCTACAAAGAATTTATTCACACGAATATGCCTTTAATTGACAACACAGACTATATGAATGCTAGGTTCTCATTAGAGAGATCAGCTATTCCAACAAAGAAAAAACGTGGTTGCAAGCAGTGACATTAACAGGGTATTGCCTGAAGCAAGGCAGTAGGTCCTTCCCCTAAGCTTCTCTGGTTTGTCCTGGATGAGGTCAGACCATGAGGAACATGCCTGCAAAGATGAAATTTGACCCTTCTAAAACTACACTCAACCAATCAAGATTGCACATTATACCACTGGCCTACTGAGGGGCTGCAGAAGAATACACAGAAGTAATGGTTCTCTTAAGTGTTTACAAAATAAAAATGAACAAATGAAACTTGTTTTGCCTTTATCTTCTGAATGCTGTGTCATTAATGATGTGTCTTACCTGTTTTGACCTACGCCAAACACATGTGTAGTAGCCTATGCCTTGCATTTCTGCATGCTAATTTGAGCATATGTAATAAATAAGCTGTTTCTCATAATATAGTAGTTCAGATACTAACTTAGCTAGGTGAAATCATCCCTGATTGGACAATGATAACGAAGAGGACTGATTAATAAATCTATTCCAACTTGGAAGAGGTCATTAGTAACACAATTCTCTTTCAAAGAGATCACAAAAATCCTGGGCTTTGAGGATTGAGGATTTTGTAGGCTAGGAGAGATGTCTAATAAGTTGGAAAACAATATTAAGATTGAAAAATAGTTTAGTAGTCTGAAATAAAGTAAAAACATCTTGATTTAAGAATTAAAAATTCTCTTTCATAAGTTCAAAATGGAGGAGAAAACCAGAAAGCCTGAATGGATCAATATGTTCTACAAGGATAAAAAAAAATGGGGCGGGGGCGGGGGAGGGGGGAGCTGAGTGGTTTTAAGTTGACTTAATATAAGTAAATAACATTATTGTTGTCAAAAGCTAGAACCACTATTGCAAATATTAACCAAAGTTGATATTCAAGTGAAGATCAGTTAAACTTCCTCTGTAATACCACAGCATTACATTGTTTTGGTTCAAAACCCTGTCTTTCCAGAACAGCTTTGGGTACACACCTGGACAAAGAAAATTTAAATGGAAATCTAGATAGTTAATGTGGAACGACAAAAATTTCAGTCATAGAGTGTTTTTTATTTGGAACAGGGTGAGAATGGATTTGTTTTAGACTTTTGGAGGGCCATCCAGTAGAAGAGAGCATGTATCCCATGATCCTTCAAACATCCAAACAGAAAAGGCAAGACTATTTTTTAAAAAAGTAAGATTATAAGCTGTTTGAGGGTAGAGGACCATGTCTGAAGCAATTTGATATTCCCAGCAAGTCCAATTGCACTGGAGGTAAAGAACTGATGTTACAAAAAAGACAAATTCCAGCACTATATAGAGAAAAGTTGTACAAGAAGTGAAAGCTTTTCAATATCTTGAGTTTCTTATCATTGGAAATGTCGCAGCTCTCAAAAGGGGAAGGTGTCATGGTTCAGATCAAGAACATGGGTTCTGGGATGAGGCTGGCCTGCATTTAAATTTCAGCTCTATGAATTAGCTATGTGACTTCAGATAAGTTACTTAACCTCTCTGGGTCTCAGTTACTATCTGTAAATTATGTATGATGGTAACTAGCTTTCAGTTTTGTTGTGATTTTTGAGACAATGTTTGTGAAGAGTTAGAACAGTGTCCAGGACACAAACATTCAGTAAATCATAATTATTATTCCAGCAAAAACTATTTTATAGTCTCCCAAGAAAGTTGTGGAAGGGATTCTTGCTTTGATAGGGAAGTTGAATAAATGATCTCTTGGTCTTGCTCAAAGATTCCCTGATTCTCTGATTTCTCAGTACTATTCTATATCCTTAATTTTATAAATGTCTCTAGAATTTCACTTTCCTCACAAAACTGAAAGCATTAAATTAAAGCAACCCTCAAACTTCTCAATAGAAAGGACTGCCTCTTTTTCATCTTTTTACCTCCAAGGGCCTAGCACATTGGTTGACATATAGTAAATAATACTATATTCATTGTATAAATGAATGAATGATTAAACACTTAATTCATCTCAAAATATAGACCATATCTACCATCTTTCAATGAAAATTTCAAGTATGAATGCTCAATCAGATCTGCTTGATAAAACCACAGTTCCTCTAAACCCAAATAAGAACAGCAAATGATAGATTATAATTTACTTATCTCTAAACTCAGCCTGTAAGAAACCAACATTTGTTGAGTACTTACAATGGGCCAGGAGTTTTTCATACATAATCTCATTGATCTGTTAATGCATCTATAAAGTAAATATTATTTTACCTAATTTATAAATGAAGAAATTGAGTCTCTGAGAATTTAAAAATATTCAAGTTGCATAGTCAGGTGTGATATATATTAGGTGATATATACAGGGTTTGCACCTCACTCTATTTAATCCAAATACTAAATTGCCCCTTTTTAAATATTTTTAATTGCAAAAGCAACATGATACATGTTTATTCTGAAAAATTTTAAGTTAGAAATACACAGACTAAACTATTAAAGCCCCCTTAAAGCAGTTTTTTCTCTCCCATCCTCTGTATTCATATTTTTTAATTTATAAATCATCTGTAAAAGCATCCTTTTAGATACTGTTCTATGCATTTTGTATACTTATATGATATAATGTATAAATATAACATTTATAATATAAATATATAACATAAAAATGTAGCATTTAAAAAATAAATATGAATGTTTTTTATTTAATAATATATCTTAAAGCTCTTACCATGTCAGTACATGTAGATGCATCTTAATTGTAATGAAAATATAAATATTTGTAATACTGTAAATTTATATGCTATAATTTATAAAATAATTCCACTATTTTTAGGTATTTAAGTAGCTTCACATTTTCTATTAGAAATAATACTAGAATATACACCTTTGTGCATATATGAAAATACTTCTATGGGGGGGATTCTTAGAAGTATACTTTTTGGGTCAGAAAGTTATGAATAATTTACATTTTGATAGATTTCATTCCATTGTTCAGCAAATCACTGTACAGATTTACATTTCCACAAACTCAGTGCTTGTATGTCCACATCAACACTGGGTAATATTAATTTTTAAAAACTATTTGACAATCTGATGGATGAAATTATTTTATCATTATTATAATTTTCACTTCCATGATTATTAGAGGTATGATGTCATTTTAATGTTTTGCCCACGTTGTATGTATTCTGTGAATTGTTTGATGATATTCTGTGTCCATTTAAAAAATGTAGATTGTCTTTTTCTTTTTGAATCATTGGAACTCTTTGCAAATAATATTTATTCATTGTTATATATGCTGCAAAAGTCTTCTCTAGGTCTGTCATTTGTCTTTTAACTTTCTTCACCTATAGAATTTATTATGTAGATTAACCTGTCAATCTATGTCATTTTAGAAAATCTTTTCACACTCAAGATTATAAAAATAGTCCCCCATGACTTCCAGTATGTTACAGTTTTGTTTTTCCATGTATATAATTTTAATCCATCTGGAATTGATTTTTGTACATGGTGTGAAAAAAGAATATAACTATTTCTTCCCAAGTGGAGACATTTTTTGAAAATTAAGTCTAAAAAAATCAATTATTTCCAACTGATTTGAATACTATATTTATTATATACTAATCCTCATGTGTACACAGGTTGTTTTTGGACTTTATGTTCTTTATTATACTCCATTCTGTATTCTGTTATTTGTATTCTATTCTTGTGCCAATACCATACTCTTTATTTCACTGTATCTGAATAATAAATGTTATGATATATGATGAGGAGTTAGGCTTCACTCTAGTCTTATTTTTGTAAATGATAATTTCTTCTCATAGATAAACTTTATAATCAATTTTCAGGGTAAAAAAAGAAAAGGCCATTTTGACTGGGACTACTATGAATTTGTAGGTTCTTATAGAGAATCAACATTTTACCATATTAAGACTTTTCATAGAAGAATGTGATGTCATTCCATTTTTTCATATCTCATAAAGTATTTCAGTAAAATCTCTAAATGTCATCACATAGGTTTTGCACATTCATTGTTTATTTATTCTACATATGTTGTAGATTTTTTTCAAAAATTGTCATCTGAGTGATTGCCATCTTCTATCCCCATTGTATTTTCTAATTGGTACAGTGATACACACTGACAGTGATCCACCACATAACCCTCTGACCTCTTCTCCCTTGCTAACAGAATCCTAATTTTATCCACGGGGCAGCAATGTGCTCATTCATCCCAGAAGATGAATCGTGATTGGTCCAAACCAATCATGACAATCCAAATGACTGTGCCTTCTACTACATGCTCATTTTCCCTGACACACTTGCCACCAAGGCTGGCCATATTCCCTAATATTATATAATATGTGAGAAGGGAAATTCCAATAATTTTTACACCTTGGTACAAGTAAACTCTTGTTGCTCCTGCCCCTATTCTTCTTTCAACTTTCAATGCTGACAAGCAGGCATGACTTCTGGCTGGGACAGCCATAATGTGGCCATGAGGTCCACAAATATGAAGACAAAATGGCAGCAAAATGAGGATAAAGCAGAAAGGTGAGAAGTGCCTAGCTCTTTGCAGACATGATTGAGCCACTGAGCATACTAACGAACTCTCTTCCTTCAGATAACTTTCTTAGTAAATAAGGTTTAAACCTTGATTAATTCAGCATTTTCTAATTGAAGCTGAACGCATCCAAATCTATTTATATATTACTAGCATATGGGGAAGTTATTGATTTTTGTATGTTTCCCTTATAGAACTCTGGGTTCTATGAATTTTTAAGAGAATTGTTTGAGAGATCCTAATTTGCATTTGCAAATAATGACAGCTTGGTCTTAATCTTTGTAATATTAATTTTTACTTTTTCTTGAATTATCTCAAAGGCTGAGACTTCAGTGCAATGTTAAATTGCATCAGTGGATAGCAGGTATCTCCCTTTTAATTGCTGATCTTAATGGGAAACTTTTACTATTCCAGTAGTAAGATTTTGCTATAATTTTCTGATTTCCTAGTAATGAAAACAGTATCCTTCTAGTCATAGATTACTAAAAGTTCGATTTTGTTTTATTTTGTTTTGTTTTTAATCAGAAATGGGAATTAAATTATATCAACTACTTATTTGGCAACTATCAAGATGATCGCATGATAATTCTACCGTCGTCAGTTAATGTAATGAGCTACATGAATAGAGTTCCTGGTTTTGAGTATCCTTGGTTTTCTGTAATAACCTTATTTACTCATGGTGAATCATTTCTTTCATATACTGTTGGATTTTTATATAAAATATTTTATACAGTTTCGCATCTATAATAAATATTAATATAAAGTTTTTTGTGTTTTTGGTTTTCTCTGTTGGATTATGGAATGACAGAGTAACACTAGACACAAAGAATGAGTATAAAATATTTAAGTAACATAAGACTTACTCTTGTCTAAAACTTCCTATATTTTTTAAATATTTCCATGAACATCTATTACTTTACACTAAGTGTTTAAAGATAAATATATGCATATATTTTACAAACAAAAATTATTAAGGTGTATTAGAATTTACTTAGTAATTCTGGTGTATGGGTTGGGGGTTTTCTCTTTTCTTGTGGTAATTGGTTTACTTTCCTTTTCTTCTTTTAGTCAGTTTTCATTATTATATAGATTTTTATAAAATCATCCTTTTCACTTAAGAATTTTAATTTTATTGATCTAATATTCTCATAACTTTTTAATTTCCTGTGTCTGTAGTTATGTCTCTTTCCTTATCTTAATGTTATATATTTGTGTTTTCTTGATAAATCAGACTTATCTGGCTTTTCTGTTGATAGTTAAATCGATTAAGTTTACTTGTTAATTTTCATAGAATTCTGCTTTTAACACAATAGTTTCTACTTAAGAAAACTTTTAGCTCCTTCAATTGATAGTGTCTATATTTTTAATAGTTTCTGTTTTCTAACTAATGCATTTGAGGATATTAATTTTTATATGACTACGACTGAGTCACATTACACAAGTTTTGATATGTAGTATTCGCACTGTCATTTTTAATTAGTCTATTTAATTAGTCTGTAATTTCAACTTGGTTTTCTTTTTAACCAAAGATTAGTATAAAGTGTATTTTAAAATTTTTTAGTATAGAATTTGTGTGTGTTTCTATCCTTTGGCAGTTAATTTATAGTTTTATCGCATTCTAATCTGCATTTATTTATTGAGTGTATGGCACTTTTATTTTTGTGGCTGAATGGCCAGTTTTGATAAATGTTCCATTTGTATTGGAAAAGAATATTAGGCACACAGTTCTATACATATATCTATATTCAAGTTTAATGAATGTGTTTTTCAATTCTATATTCTGTTGTATTTGAGGACCACTTAATTTGTTAGTTTTTGGTGAGGCATATCAAAAATCTATAATTATCTTTGTAGTTTTGTAAACTTCTTATAGATAAAACAGATTATACTTTACATTTAAAACTTATATTATTAGGTACAAAAATGGTGAATTACTCCTTTCATCAACTAAAATTTACTTTTTCATTTTCGTTTTTTTAATCTTGAATTTTATTTTGTCTAATATTACTGTATTTCTTCTGCCTTCTTTTTGATACTACTTATCTGATTTCTGGTTACTCCTTTTTATTTCCAAAAACTTCTGGTCATTTACTTTTACTTACAACCTACTTAAATTGCTGTTTGCATTTTCTGTTTCTTAGACTATCATGTTGTGTGACACACCTCCTTCAAGAAACTGACAGATTCTATGAACCTGAAATAAAGTAAAAGGAGATAGAGGAATTGTTCAACCCATTTAATAAACCTGATTAGTGTTTATGGTTATTTATTTGGTTTAACTGTATGAGTTTCTGTGTCTCATCCATTAGCAAATATTCTGAAAATTGACATGTGCATATTAACCAAACAGTTTTATTTCTGACATCTTATTCTGCTTTCTAATGTTGTGTTTTCTATTATCACATCCTCTTGTTTGTTTATATCTTTTTTCTTTCTTTTTCTTTCACTGCATTAGTTGAATTTTCTTATTCCTCTTTTCTTTCATGAATTTTGAAGTCACGGCTCTCCTACCTTAACTGCTTTCCTGGTGAGATTAAACACTCAAACAGTGAACAGTAGTGTAGGACATTACACTCAGAATCTTGAATCTAACTATATTAAGAAAAAAGCTAATGGAAAGTTTTGAATGTATTTGTAACCCACTAATGTGTCTGTAATATTTTGAAATGATAAAGCCACCACTTGGGCATATAAGCTAAACAATAACCTGTGTACTTGTTGAGGGAATATGGACTGAGCTAATTAATGTGTGTATATATGTATATATATTATAAGAAAATTATATACGGAAATTTTGTTCAAATATTTAATAAAATCTAAACAATATTGTGATCTTTTTCAGTTTAAAGGGATAAATTTGATAATAAAAGAGTAAATAAGAACCAAGAATAAAAACCAACACACATGTTTACTAAAGTAGACAGATAAATGGAAACGAATAAATAGTTTCAAAACTTATCTTACTACATACAAAATTGTAAAGATATTATAAAGATAGCCTTTCACAATTAAGTGGGTAAAGAAAGATGCTCTTTTTTAACAATGCTGTGACAATTACTTAATGATTTGGAAAACAATTACATTTGATCTCTATCTCATATCTCATGTTAAAATAATTTCTACATGGATAGTAGAGTTAAATGTGAAAATTAAAGTCTTGGAATTAGTAAAAGAAATATTTTAATGAATAGTTTTCCTATTAGGGATTTTGAAAGGCTTTCTGATATTATATCAATGATAGCATAAATTAAATGCCTGATAAATTTAAGCATATTTTAATTTCTGTATATCAAAAAGCATTATTATTAAAGTTAAAAGCAAATAACAACTAGGAAAAATATTTTATTGCATATTAAAAGGGGTTAATATCCTTAATATATAAAGTGACATCATAAATCAATGTAAATACATACAATTGCACCAATAAAAATAAGCAAAAGACATAATTATCAAATCACTAATAGGGAAATACACAGGAGAAATATAAAGAGTGATAGCAATTCTGTGTTTTGAGATTAGATATTCTTTTTCTTTTTTAAAACTTTTCTGTATTTGCTAATTTGCTACAATACATATTACTTTATATCAGTGCTCATTGAATGATTTTGGGCAAGTCGTTGAAATATTTTGAGCCTCAATTCCTCGAAACATAAAACAAAAAAATAATCTTCAAGTCACAAATTGTAAAAAATAGATTTTAAAAATGAATGTGGGAAATGCTTTGTGAGATCATTCACAGATGTCAGAGAATCAATCCTATTGCTGATTCAGAGTGTTAGGGCTTTTCCCAGCCTCCAGACAAAAATTTGTGCATCTTCTCTTACACACACCATATCCCTTTGCCTGATAATGGTTTATGTTTCTGAGTTGTTGTTCAGGTGACAGCTGGAGATGTCTTGGATTTTGCAATCTCTTCAGTGAATGGGATAGAAGAATCTCCTAGATCTTGGCTATGGGCTATAGTCAGATAAAACTATAGTAACAATCACTATTGCTTTTCTATTTCCATTTTACATGCTTTAGCATTTAGTTCTGGTAACCATGGAGTTAATTTGATTATCAAGTTAGTACTGTAATTCCAAGTTGATGACATTTAAAAAGTCCCTCCTAATTTCAAATTCAATGCTCTGTCATAAATAAAATGAGAGCATTGGCCAATCACCTTTCTCAATAATAGGAATAATTCCTTTATAAATGCTGCATGATATAGAGTGAACGCGAAAGGGCCAGAATGATCAACTTTTCACATGATCCCTGATATGTAGAATAGTGCTACGTATTTCCATTTTTTATCTCTATGTGAAATAAAAGCAGAATTATAATTTTCCAGGTGAAAAGCCTTATACTCCCTTTGTCTTTTTTTTTTTCTTATCCTAAAACTATAATAACCATTTTAGATTAAAAGACGAGAAGGGAAAAGGTGAAAGAAACCCTTAAATATTCCCAGGAAACAGATGTTGGTGTATGGAGAACACAATTAGCTGCCCTGTTAATCCTCTGAGTTAGAAAAAAGATGAAATGAACTGAAAGTCATCAAAATGCTTTTTAAAAAGCAGAAAAGTATTTATTGATTGACTAAGCTGTTAATTATCGTTAGTTATATAAAGTACAGGATCTCATTTCAGAGAAACCTTAGGAAGAAAGAGAGAGAGGGAGAGAAGGAGGGAGAAAGAAAAGATTACTGGATTTTTGGTTCAATACTACTAGCTCAAGGAAATTTCTTTTGCAAGATAAGCAAATTGGATGTAGTAGAAATTGCTATGCAGATGGATTGAGCAAGTTCTAGATCTTCAGTAACTTGGTATGTAATCCTGGGCAAATCACTTTTCCTTGAGACCGTTTTCTCATTTGGAATACATCAGTGATTTTCAAATTGTGCTTCCACAGAACACTGCTGATCTAGAAGGTGGATTAATGAACAATGGTGGTCTTTAGTCATAGAAAAATAGAGTGAAATAAATGTTCTCTCTTTGCTGTAGTTTAGTTATTTATATTTATGACAACTGCACTGGATGGATTTTTCTGAGCATATACAACTGTTTCTTCAATTTGAGATATCAATAAACAACATTTTCTTGATTTTAAGTTTTCTCTTCCACTTTTAGAAACCTTTGGCCCTATTGCCACATATTTGGTAGCTGAGTTCTAGCACTTGACAAAGAGAACTAACAAGCAGCAAATAAATCATGACAAGAAAACTTAGATATGGTTAATCATGATAGGTTTTTATTTTTAATTACTGTTCATTTTTAAAAATTGTTTAAATAGTAATGAATTTTTTTTTGTCATAAGTACATATCTTGGTCTTGATTTTCTGACCTTGATATCTGTCTCTTGACTCCAAATTTAGAGCTTGTCCTTCAGCTATGCTACCTTAATAGTTATAGATTCTCAGGTTCTCTTATGCATTTTTTAAAAATCCTCATAACAATCGTATAAGTAATTATTCTTCTTTTATAAATATGGAAACCGATGCATGAAACCCAAGGTTATTACTAGTAAGAGCAACAACTGAAAACTAGTGAGTTGATGTTGATTGCTAGATTTGGTTTTGTCTTTATTCTAAACGTTAAATCAATAAATACTGTTAAAACCTGCTCCTTGGAATGGAGCAGGATAAACATCAGAAAGGTAATAAAAATAACCTTGTTCTGCATACTAGACACTTAAAAAAACATATAATCAATGAGTAACTTTTGTGGAATATTGTTCTTAAAAACTTGCTGAGAAATCAAACCCCAACCTACTAGACAGGAGAGAGTATGTATAGATTCCATGTGATCGTGAAAAAGTAACTAACATCAGATCTACAAGGGGTCAGTCATGGGTTAGTGGTTAGTGGATGCAAAGTCAAGTCCACTTTGTGCTGGCAGTGACTACCCCAAACCCCTACCGGGTGCACTGAGCTCAGAGTAAGGGCTGTTTGGGAAATCAAATGAATATATGCAAGAATTTCAAGGTATGCTTAATAAATTTCTTTTATAAACTAGACATACATTTAGTTTGGTCAGTTTTAATAAGAGAAATTAATTGCTGGCAAATTTATTTGCAAGTTTTAAAACTTTTTCTTTCTAAATGAAAAAAAGATATATTTGTTGTGGAAATGTTTAAAAATCTGAGATATACGGTGAAAAAAAATAGAATGCATCCATAATTACATCACCTAGAAAAAATTACATCACCTGGAAAAAACTACTGTTAACACTTTACTTGTACTTTTCTAATCATTTTTCAATGCCTAGACACACACACACACACACACACACACACACACACACACATTTACCAATGAGATAATGCTATAGTTTTGAAATCTGTTTTTCCCTTATCAAAAAATCATGTATTTCAATATCATTTAACATTTCCTATAGAATTTGATAGCTATATAGCTTCCTATTACATAGATGAATAATTTCTTTAACCAATCACTTGTTGCTGGGTATTAATGCCACAATAATGGCGTTAACAAACCTCCTTGCATGTTAATTTTTGATGACGGTTATGATTATTTCTTTAAGTCAATTTCTAAAAGTTAAATTCCTGGGTTAAATCTTTTACTACATTCAGAAAGATTGAAACTTTTCATAATCTCACCAACAAGAACTAGATGGTTTAGTTTTTCATTTCCTCAACAACTGGGAATTATATATCCTCTTAACAATTGGGAAATATACACATATATATTGTATATATATGTGTATATTTCCCAATTGTTAAGAGGATATATAATTGTATATATAGATATATACACACATGCAATATATATTTCTGCCAGCATTTCAGTGTAAAAGCGTATCATAGCTTTCATTTGCATAACTGATGAAGGTGGACTTTTTTCATATTAACCATTAGAAATTTTCTTTTGATAATATTTGGTAATATATTTTAGATTGTAGTGGAATTCTAGATTTCAAAATATAAGAGTAGAATTTAGGAGACTTGGATTTTAGTCTTCTTTACACCATTAGCGTTAGAGGATTTCAGGTTAAATCATTCAATCTCTTTGGTCCTAAATTTCCTTTTGTATATAAAATGTACTCAAAATACCCACTCAAATCTTTTTATTGTTCTTCTGAAAAGCAAATTAAATTACCTTTGTGAAGAACAGTTACTGTACCACTATTTTATTAGCAGTATTAATAAGCTCTTTGAAACACATTTATAATTACCTGACAGATAAAAGTAGGTTCTATCATTTAACTTTAAAAAGTGTTTAAATAATTAAACAGATACTTGACAATTCAGTTCAAACAAAGCAGTGAACTCCATACTATGTATATATGTATATGTTTATATGCATATACATACCTACATATATATGGCATATGTAATTATATAACATACAGATTTTATATATAAAATATCCACATTTTCTAAATTTTTTATAATGAGAGATCAACTTACTATTGACACGGTGTATTTCCTTTCAAGGTGATTTTTGTGTGAGTGTGAATTATGAAAAAATAATCAGTGATCATAATTTTATATCTAGGTCTTTTACCCAACATGAGGCCATATTTCTATTTAATTCCAAAATCTTCACAAAAAAATTTAAACTGCCTAATATGTCGCCATAAGAATGTATTATTATTTACTTAATCATTCCTTTTATCTTAATCACATTATTTTCAATTACTTATTTTACCTGTATCATTTTTTTGTATAAATCTTTTCTACATTTCTGACTGTTTCTTTAAGGTAGATTCTAAGAGGAGGAATTAAGAAGACAAAAAATGAGAGCATTTTAAGCCGTTAAATATATATTGTTAAATTGTGCTAAAAAGATTGTACTAATTTTTAATTTCTGTTAAGAACATATAATGAGGCGGCTTAATTTGGGGGTATACAAACCATCACTGGACCACATAATTTTCTCATTTTTTAAATTAAAAAAGTGATTCACAGTTTGGGCTATATGCTATCAGATTGTTTTTTAATCAAAAAATGTTTTTGTTATTTTAATTTTAATAACAATATGTTTATTTTCATGTATATTGAAAATGTATATGTAAATAGCCTATCAGACCTGTGATTTTATGGCTATTATTGCTTCTGCTGTTGCTAAAAAATTTTTTAAAGTTGATTTAAAAATGATATGTATTAAGTAAATAAAAGTACAGGTAGTATGAAAATGTTTTTTTAAAAAAGAAATCTTAAAGGTAAGAAAATGATAACTTTAGGAAACTGACATGACTGTAGCTTTTAGTGATGACTGTCCCCCACCAGCTCTGTGTTCTTGACCAAGTGACATCCCCTCTCTGGGCTTCAGTTTGAGTTCAGGTAGTAAGAATCTGGAAATACTGGTCTTTCTGCTAATAAGGGGTGCCTCAACAAATGGACAATCTTTCATTTGAGTCTCTTTCTTCTGAATTTTTGGTTAACGTAATCATAGTTAATCTAAGGTTATTGTCTTTTAAAAAAAATTCCTCTAGGAAAAATTTCATGTTAAATTATGAGTTAAGGGAAAACATTGGCTTTTTTAAAAATCCCAAAATTTTATTTTAAAATATTACTTCTCAATAACTCCATAGTAGGAACAGAAATGTTCAAATTAATCAGTCTCCTTATTGGCCAAATTCCAGTATTGCTTTCGAGTAAGTTAAAAATCTAAAGTTCTATAACCAAGCCATGTGATCTTAGAGCTAGTGGTTTATTTTGTATCCCTAATATTCAGTTCTCAGTATGGCACACTCTAGATGCTAGACAAATATTTATGATTGAATGATTATACGTGATGTTCTATATTATAGTAACTAGTTTAATTGAACTGCAAATTTAACTCCTACCTATAGAAGAAAGGTTTTTTTTTAAATTTCAGAACATTGCTATTGAAACATCTTTGAAGATCATACAGAATAAATTTAACATAAGTTTTTGCACTTTCTCTTCCTTCGAGAACTGTTCAGGATCATGAATCATCAAATTTTGTCTTCTTTTAGTCACTTCTCCTTAAGTATGAACACTAGTCAACTAGTTACATATATTTGAATATGGGTTTATGGAATATATTGATTTTTTTTCTGTAAAGGATTAGAAAGGTGTGCTAGTGACTTCACTTTCTTGATATTTGGAAGGTCCATAATTATCTAATTTAGAGCTTTCAGGAAAAAATTTCAAAAACAGTAATTACCAACAAGAGTAAAACATCTCAAAAATTCAAAATAAAAAAATCACAAACAAACTCCAATTTTAAAAGACTATATTGAATCGCAGGAAAAGGAGTTTTACATAGGCAGGAAAATACTAAGTTTAAGAAGTGTGTCAAAATATGGTCAAATATTTAAGGATGAAATAATTAAGACTTCTGAAAAAGCCATACTCTATTCATCTACTCTTTGTTTTGCTAAAATCATCAGCTTGAACAGTTTTCCAGCTGGAATTTAGAAAATGGGGTTATAAACTGGATTTTTTTTTTTTAAATAGTTTTTAGGAAGCAGAAGGACTTTTTCCTTTTTATATAACAGAACGTAAACATTGAAATAATGACATTAGAACATCTATATGCTCTTGTTTCAGTTGAAATTCTACTTTTTAATGTCGCCTCTGGACCAACTCTTCTTTCCACGAGTCCTTTCTGCAGGTGATAGAATCTCCTTCTCCCCAACTCCCACCCCGCACCCCACATAAACACTGAGAGATGTGGGTGCCTTCCTTTACTAAACCTTGAAAAAACGAAAATGATTTATAGATTTTTCCCTATCTGGATAGAGCTGAGCAAGTAAGTGGATCATATTTGCACAGGTCACTTTGATTATAGGACTCCACAGTTTCTTGAACTAAAATTGCAAGATTTATTATTCTATTAATGCTCATAAAGTCACTCTTTTGATGAGCCATAATTTCCCTTTACGAGGAGTCTGTATGCCAGTCACCCATGATAAGGGAGAAGAAAGTCCAGATTTCCAACATATTCATATTTCCTGGGACATTAATAAAGTCTTGAAATCCCATATGACTCCAGGGGATAATGGCATAGGGTACAGTAACAAAAGGCAAATTTCACGGAGTCAGCATGTCCCCATGAGACTTCCCTCACATTGTTGGCTGTGTACAAAACCTAAGCTTTTCCATTTTAATTAAAAAATTTAGAAATTAACCCTCCTGGTGGAGAAGATAACCCACCAACTAGGCTTGTATTATCTTTGTGAATATTCTTAGGGAATGGAATAGCAGGAGGTGTGAACTTTCTTCTGTTTATCTTAATGGTCTGCTAATGGCAAAGCATAATTACAGTTACTTAAGTGCCAAGTTTATCAAGATTTTCACTAAAACCTTCAGCCACACCGCTTTCCTTGACTGACCCAGCTTTTTATTTATCCAATTGATTTGCTATCATTTGAAAGAAAACTGGCCCCAATAAAAACACGCAAACAAAAAGCCCACTCCCCTATCATGTTTAATTTCTTTCAATTATTTTAACGGACACTATGACACTTGTGACTCCAAAAACGGTAGAAAAAAAATGGGTATGGCATCAGTAATTGAAATTTTAGCCTTCTCACATTCAAAAAGCAGGGCTATGCGGGAGTTTTGCAATAGTTCACTCCACGGCTTTGGGAAATCAATTTGCTTCTAAACCAGAAGGTGGTCTTCTACAGGCCATCCTGTTTGTGGGATGGAAACTTAGCCATTGTACCTTCCCCCCCAATGCACCCACAGGAGAAGCCGGAGAGCCACCTATCTCTCTCCACCGGTCTCTGGATCTCCTCGCTGCCTTTGTCCCTTCTAGACGTGGAGGCTTGGAGAGGAGGTTTAGTTTCCAAGGATTGGAGCGTTTGAAGGGCGGGGCCATCTCCAAGTCCATCTCCCCTTTTTGTCCTCTTCTCCTGGGACGGGAGGGAGGAGCCAGGTCCCCCCGCGGCCGGTTCGGGAGCTCTCTATCTCGGTCGCTCGAGGTGAGTGTGAAAGGGCGGAAGCCCGCTTAATTGTAGCGCAGGTTAATTTCTGGAGTTCACCGCAGTCTGTCCGCCAGCCGCTTCCCCGGTCTTTGCCAAGAGGGTTTATGAGGTCTGAAGCGTGTTGGGGCGCGCTCACGTTCTCGCGAAAGGCTCCTCCCCAGGGCTCATTCCCCGACTGCGGGAAGCCCTGTGGTGCCTCCGGAGCCTTGGGTTTCCTCTGACCTCGTCGCTTCTTCCTGCCTCCCTCCCACCTGGTTCTCTGCGCCCCTGCCCCCGGGAAAGGGCGGCCCCTATCTTAGGACTTCCGACCCACGTAACCCAGAAGGTTTCTCCACGTCGATGAAGGTTTTATCACAGCCTCCCAAACCCAGCAGTAATAGGAACTTTCAATCTGAAATACGATTGTTATTTTCCCGGTGCAAAGCTTGACAGAAGAAGTCAGGTTTGTTTTTTTGTTTTTTTGGTTTTTTGGTTTTTGTTTTTTAAGACAAAGAGGTAAATTATCAGCCGGGGCACTGAAAGGGACGGCGGAGACCTGGCGCGTTTCCTCTCGTTGCCACGAGGAATTTATGGGGGAGCGGCGGCCAGCGCTCAGACACCCCTGGGGTCCCGTGGGGGAGGAGCTCGGGGCAGAAGGACTTCCCCAAGTCCCTCCAGGCGCCTGGAAGGAGGAGTCCTCCCAATTCTGCACAAAGCCAGGGTCATTTCAGTCCTGAACAGCCTCACCGTCCTCCACTCTCCTTTCTTCTTTCTCTTCTCTTTCTTTGACTCCCATCTCCCACTCGCTTCTGTGCTTTCTCTTCCTTGTTCTCCTCTCCTTACTTTTTCTCTTCCCTCGCCCTCACCCCCCTTTCTTCTCCACCGCACGCGTAGAGTGTCATTTATTTATTTATTTATCACCCCCGCCATCAACACCCTTTTAGAGCTCCCAATCTTTTCAATGTGAGTGGGAGGGGAAAAGGGCAGGAAGTGTTAACGCGGAGGGGGTGAAATCGTGCCACTGGGTGATGGATTCTGCCCCAGAATAAACGATTGGGGAAATATCCTGGAAAATGATTCAGATCTGTTTATGAAACCCCGCTATCCGATGGGAACCAACTCCGCGCGCGTCTCCTCCTCCTCCTTTATTATATGGGTTTATGGGTGTATCTTCTCCGACTGTTCGGAAGGGGGAGGGAGCATTAAAGAGCGCAATCTTGCCCTGGATCCTCAACTCCGCGGCTTCTACACCGGATGCGCGCTCCCCGATGCAAAGGAATCCAGCAACATCCCCCCAATTCAGACGCGGACAAAAGAAACTTTAATTAAGGTCTCTGCCCCGCGCGCTGCGTGTTTCTCTGTCCCGAGGCTGTTGATGTCCAATTCGAGGATGCGAGACATAGAAATGGTACAACCAACCCATGCCCTTGAACTTCAATTGCTCCTGACTTGATGTATTGATTTTATTTTATACTGTAGGCATTCCCCCCTCCCCCCATCAAATTAAAGCCTTAGGAGACATTTGACCTGATGAGAGAGGGGAGAAAACCCCACTCCTTTGCACAAGAGATAGGTCAGAACAATTTGGGGAAAATTACACTAAATAAAATTTCAAGGTGTGAAAGCTTCATCTTGGCTCTCTTGTCTTCAGCACCATGACACCTTATCATTAGGAGCGCTGATTGTTACTTTCCGAGCCTTTAGATGATCAGCCAGAAAGTGCAAACAACGCGGGGCTGGAGGGTGTAAAGTTATTTAAGTAGGCTTTTTTTTTTCTCCTTTTGGTGCGCCGTCAAAACATTTCACAAGTTAGGAAAAAGTGGTGGTTCTGAGTCTCGGAATGATGGGTTCTCCCCCCCCTTTCATTATCAGAAAAGAAATAAATTGCACAATGAGCCTTTATTTCTGGGGGGAAGACTTCAAAATACGTGCCAGTAATGGACAATTTGAGCTTTTCACTGGAGATACTCACACTGAAAGCTGGAAAGGGATTAAAAAAACCCCACGTGGTTGATCTGGATTTAGACTTGCAACCTCTAGTTCCCCATCTATGTTCTTTGCAAAGAGTGGCCTCTAGATGGATGCGTGTGAGGGACTCTCCGGGGTCGGGGCTCGGCGCCTCGGGCAGGGCTGATGGTGGGAGCGCTATGACCGGCGGGCAGTGTCCTCACCGGGGGCTTCCTCTGCGGGCCAGGGCGTCCGGGCGCCTCCGGGACGCGAGCGCGCACGCCTCATCCCGGCCGCCGCGCTCCTCGCACCGCCTTCTCCGCAGGTCTTTATTCATCTCATCTCCCTCTTCCCCTTCTCCTCCTCCTTTGCCTGCTTCTCCTCCTTCCTCCTCCTCCTTCGCTGCCGCCACCTCCTCCTCTTGCATCTCACTGGCCTGGCTCTGTGTTGCTCTGAGCGACAAAGACAATGTCCCAGCCTTAACTTTGCAACCACCTTGCCTCCTTCTGGGGTTCAGCGCGGGAGGTGGGGGAGAGGACAGCCATGTAGCCTCAACATCTCCTCCAGCTTCTCCTTCTGCTCTTCTCCAGCTCTTGGATAATTCTTCCCTCCTCCCCCACCCAGCCCTTTCTTCATTTCTTTCTTTCTTTCTTTTTTTTCTTCCTCTCTCCTGCACGTTGTTGTTGTTATTAGAAAGGCTTCGCGCACCCCCTGGTGCTCCGGCGTTTTGTGTGGCAGGAGAAGATTGTCTTCCTTCTCTCTTTCTGTCTTGCTTTCTCTCTCCCTCTGGTTGCTCATTATTCAGAGAGAGACACAGAGGGAGGGAGGGAGAGAGAGAGAGAGAGAGAGAGCGCGCGAGGGAGAGGAGGAGGAAGAGAAGAGGAGAGGGAGAGTGAGAGGGAGGAGAGGAGGAAGGAGGGGAGAGAAGGAAGGGGAGAAAGACAGATATAGATCATCTACAGCTTCTGCAAGGAGTCTGAGGAGCCAGGGAAAGGCAGGAAAGATGGCAGCATTCTCCTCCATTCTGCTGAGACCAGCAAAAAACACATGAGACTCTGACCTTCCTGTAATAACCCAAAACAGGAAGGAGAAAAGAAAAAGGGATAAAAGTGGGAGACTGGAAGACTCAAAAAACCTCAGCACTCCAGGACCTTCTTCTATAAGATTCTCCTGATGCTGTAGCCACCTCAGGGTAGTCCAGGTCTCCAGGGAGGAGAGCCTTGGGGCAGTGGAAACTCAAACAACCTCCATTCATTCAAACCAAACAGGGCCTAGTGGAGCAGAACAGAAGGAGATCCCACATGGACTAAGCTATTGGAAGGAGAGAAAAAGCAAGAAGAGAAGGGAAGGAGGAGGGGGCAGAGGAGGAGGAGGGGAGAAGGAGGAGGAGGAGGAAGAGGAGGAGGAGAAGCGAGGGAGGAAGAGGAGGAGAAGCTGGTGCTGGTGGCTGCGAGGTGGCTGTGCTTTTCCTGCTGGCTGCTCCTTCTGCTGGGGGGAGCGGAGCGCTGGGGCTTAATTAATTTCGTGTAGTTCTATGGAGAGAAGAGAAAATGAAAGATGAGTGAGAAGAGACCTGGAGGCTTAGGACGGATGCTCTGAGCGCGGGGACAGGAGTAGGGACCGAGAGGGGGGCGGAGGGCGGAAGGCGAGGAGACCTGAGCTGAGAGCCAGGGGGAGCGAGCGAGCGAGGGGCAGAGGAGGGAGCGCTCTGAGCCGCCCCGACCTGAGCCGGTTGACCTCTTTCTTTCTCTGTCCCTCTCCTTCCTTTCCCCCCTCTCTGTCTGCCTGTCCCCAGCCCGATGGCAAAGCCGTGCGGATTGGCACCCCTCTCTTCCTCAGGTATTTGGCTCCCTCTTCTCTCTCTCTTCTCTCTCTCTCTCTGTCTCTGTCCCTGTCTCTGTCTCTCTGTCTCTCTGTCTCTCTGTCTCTCTGTCTCTCTGTCTCTCTGTCTCTCTCTCTCTCTCTCACCTCTCTCTCTCTCTCTCTCTCTCTCTCTCTGTCTCTGCCTGTCTGTCTCCTGTCTCTCTTCTCCAGAAGTTGGGATGCAGATCCGGGATGTGTCCGGGGGGGTGGCTGCTGCTGTACTGCTGGTGGTGGTGCTGCTGGGTAGGGGACAGGGCAGAAGGAGGCAAGACCACCAAGCCGGGTGGGGGGCGCAGGTTCGGGAGCAGCTGAGGAGCTGTCTCCAGGCTGAGGGTTCAGAAGCGTCTGGTGGAGGAGGACAACGGTTTCTGGAGAAGAGAAGCCATTACACACTCTTGGCTCTCCTCTGAGGAAGGGAGAAAAGAAGCCAGGGGCCTGGGGGTCGCCTCACTCCTGGTGCAGTTCCCAGGGGTCTGCCCTCCTTCCAGGCACGAGGGGAAGCCGCTGCCGCCCCTCACTGGAGCAGCCCCTCTCTTTCCCTTTCTTTATCTCCCTGTCCTCCATTTGCAAGCTGTCTGCCTTGGTTCCAGTCCAGACTCCAAAACACAAAGCTCCTTCTCACGTTCATTCTCCAGGCTTTTCACCATTCCTGAAGGAACCCTCATTTTCTTTTCATTGTAGCTTCTAATCTACAGAGAGGGAGGAAGGTTGCCTGGAGTTCCTTTTATATTCCTCCCCTACTAAAAAAAAAAAAAAAAAAAAAGTTTCATTTTTAAGCACGCGTCTGGGATGGGAAAAGACCAACCAGTTGGGGCTTTCTCCCAGGGCTCCCGGGGGCTATGCCTGAGTGTCTGTGTTGGCTGTTTGGTTTGCTTTGGTTTTGTTTCTGGAGATGGCTTGCAGGTTTTGGAGGAAGTGACTAGTTTGGTTGAGAGCTGGGAACTGAGTCAGGTAAGCCGTGTCATGTAACTCCACCAGAAAATGGAGGAGAGCGGGTTTCCAGGAGACAAAGCTGAGATGAGAAGTGTTTATAAAATTATGGATGTCTCCATTTTGAAGCTCTGTTGGTGATGGCTGGAGGAGGAGGCTTGCCTGCCTACTCCTTCTCCCTTTCCTGGGGAAATCTTGTGGTGGTTCCTCACTGTCTATTCATTATGCAAGGAAATGAGGGGCTTTTAAGGGCTGCTCAGATTTTTCTCCCACCAAAGGAGTGTTTTCACAAGTTATTGAGATGTTTGTTTCCATTTTAAAGTAAACTTTTGGAATTTTTTTTTTCTTTCTGAGTGGACTTGAAGGGTTTTGACCTCCTTCAAGAAAGGCAAGGCCAGACCTTAAACATTTTCCACCGAGGTCTTCACACAACTTTTAAGCTGCTCCAGGTCTCCTGAAAGTCACCAGGAAATGTTGTTTCCTCATTGTAAAGACAGTGGTGGCCCTAAGCTGAGATTTTGGAGTTCTGAGGCTTGGCTATCATCATGTTTTGATGCATTGCAAGACTTTTTTTGTCTGGTTTGGGTTGATCTCTGGGAAGAAAAAAAAAAACCAAAACTCAACAAACAAATGCTACAAGATCTCACAGGAACTCTGACTGACACCAGTTTCTCCAGGGTCTACTTTTCTCTTCAGGTTGTTCCATTTGTGTGTTAGGCCTTCTTTTAGTTCCTTTGTTTTCCCTCTTCCCTTCCATCCTGCTGTTTTTCCTGTGTTCTCAAGTACTGTAAGTCTTCAGAAATATCAGATGTCTTAACAATGTCACTATAGAAACAAATTTTTAAAATATTATGTCAGTTGAGAAAATCTTATGTCCAGGTATCTTTACCTTTTTAATTGGGAGGAATTTATTAGTCTTATAGGAAGACATTTTGTGAGGATGATTTGAAGAAAGGACCCAGTCCTACCCCTGACCACACACATTGATTGGAGTTCTTCACAGATTAGTTCTAGAGGATGTATGTAATTGATCCAAGTAAAGAACTAAATCCTGAAATGCTCGAGGATTTTATAAAAGCCAACCATGAAGATGTTGCTTTTCCATTAGGTGAGGTAGCCATCTTGAGGATGAGGAAAGATGTTGGAAGAATTTTAGATGGACAATTGAAGACAGGTGAGGAGGACTCCACAGTGGAATGAAAACTTGGAGGAGATGCAGAACCAATTAATATATTATAAGGAGGCTGATTAGACCTTGTTTTCAACCAAGGAGAAATATAGAAAGGTACCAGCTTCAACAGAAATAAGGAACACATTGGTGAGCGACTTGTATCAGCTTTATTCTAGCTTTGCTTTCTCGTGTGTCAGATTTTTGTGTGTGTGTCTCTGTAAAGTTCCTTAATGTCTACAGTATTTTTGTGCATATTGAAGTGGTTTTAGATTCCAGATGTAATTATATTCTGTTGAGTAGCTGGTAGCAGTGTCATTCAGTAAATGCACAATGCTGTATATGACAACATCACATTTTTCAAACCAAACTGTTGTGTCATTAATTGAGGGTTATTGTTCTTCTGAGGGGAATGAAGGAGAGGGGGGAACACATGGTTCTTTAACTGATAATTGTCCATGGTCAATGAAGTAAAGCCCTGTTTTTGCAGACAGAGATGTATGGTTTTCAAGATTTTCAGTTGATGTGTATGCTCGTATAAAAATACTTCTCTTCAGATCTCTGCTTCTTATTCAAAACCTAGGACTCTCCAAGAGCACTTTAAAAATCTCACTTGGAATCATACCTTTACTTATTCATTTTTGAATGTTATTTTTTTGATACTGTTACTATTCCTCCTAAGTGGAATGTCATCAATGTTATATTTAAATTTGCTAATGCATGTATGGCTGCTACATGTTTAGACTGGGAAGTTCAAGTGCAAGGGAATAAGGAGTTATTTGGGAAAGTAATTACTAAGTAATTTTGCATCTAGTTTACCATATATGTTTATGTAAACATAAATACATTAGACTTTGATCTTGAAGAAGCAAACTTCCATGGTATCTTTTTTGTTGTGGATATCAAGACAACTGCTTAATTACTTATTTCAGTGGAGAAAAAAAAATCTGACAAAGTGGTTGCCAGTCCAGCAGTTTGACTCACCACAGTTTTTTTTAAACTTTGCATCCAAACGCCTTAGTGTCTTTATGGATAGTCTTAGAGTTGAGCTTTCTAGAGGAAAAAATAGGTGTCTGAGAGCATTTTTGGAGTTTGAGAATATGTTCTAACTGGTTACCTAAAAGATCCGTCCCATCTCTGATGCCCTTCATCAACATGAGAAGTGCCATAATATGAAAGACATGGTTTTTGTATTTTTATAGATATACACATTCAAAATGGGACAAGTATCTTGGATAAACCACTATGAGAGAAATAAGGATGTCGAATTGAATATTCTCATTTGATGTCAAAGCTCAGAGATCCTTTTGTTTTTGAGACATCAAGTTGATGAGGCTCATTATGCAAATTTTTGCATAGTTTTAATATGTCACAGAAATCATTCTGGAGAAATATATGTGAGCTATGATGTACACTGTCATAAAAAAAAAAGATTATTGTTGGAACTTCTCAGTCCTTAGTAGCTCTCATATTAGATTTATGTCTATCTAACTCATTGATCATTAATCCCTGAGGACTTGTTTTTTCCCCCACTCTTTGGAGTTAGAGACAACTTTTAGACACAGAATAAATAAATAAAAAGTATGTGTGTGTGTGTGTGTGTGTGTGTGTGTGTATAAAATCTTTTAATGAGTCTTCTGGAAGGCATAGGGGAAAATAAATCTAACTCTATTAATGGACTTTAGAGTACTCGGGATGAGTTTTCCTGAAAGAAAAGAATGATAAAGTTGACTTGGGAAAGAGTTCCTTTTTCTGTGTGATGGAGTTTCATAGGGTCTAACCTATCTTGAATTCTTTCCTAATGTTAATTTTTTTTTTTTTTGGTGAGGTAACCTTACTTATCTTCTTTGCGGTGCGTGCCTTTGTCAGACTTATAGTTCACTGCCTCATAGGACAGCATTGACAAAGCTGTATCGAATGTTACAAGTTGAGTAGAGACCAGAGGTGCTATTTCACAATGCCACACTCACAAATTAGGAAATATATAAATAATGAACGCAGATTGCAAAAAATCTGACATGAGTATATAATTGGATGATTAGTACATGGAAACCAAGGACATTCAAAAGAGGTGGAGGAAATATTTCCAGAGTCTATCGCTAAAAGCTAGTGAACTGGAAAAAAAAAGTCAGCTTCTGTCAATATGTGAGTGTGTGTGTGTGTGTGTGTTGTGTTTGTGTATGAAAGCAAGTATCCTTGGTGAGGTTCACATACTTATGAAGTTGGTGGCTTTGAGAAAAACATTAGCTATGACCTATTAATTGATTATGAGAAAATGGAGAGGCGAGGAGATAATGCTAGAAGAAAATTCCTCTTCTTGTGTGATATGCCAAGACATCTGGCAGATGTTATGTTGGGCCCTAAGGAATGGACAGTTTAATTTTAGCCCTAGCAAGGAAATGGGAAGTTCTAAGCTCTTTTAATAGCACAAGTCTTAGTTTGGGGAAGGTTGCTTAAAATAATAAGAAAGGAAAAGAAGAGAGTCATTTATTATAATATGAAAGAACTCGGAGCCCCGAGATGAAGCTGAGGTTTTGGGGCGATGGACAAAAATGTTTTTCCCAAGTAGAAATTACCATAAAAATCATGTAAAAAGTTGACTAAGAGATATACCATAAATGATACATATTACTTGATCTTCACCAGTCAGAACTTTAACTGAGAAGCTGGTTGTTTTGTGCCTTACAGAGATCAACTTCAAATCTCGCCCCCCCACCCCCCTGTATTTTACTGAAGAGGAAACTGGCACTGAGACTTGAAGTGACTTGCCCGAGGTCAGAAAGTTCAGTTGTAACAAAGCCAGGTCTAGAACTTAGGTCGGCTGACTCCCAACCCAGTGCCCTTTCTACTGCCCCAGCACACATGATTGTAGCGGTTTGTGAAACACCAGCTCCAGAAACTGTAATCATACACTAGTAGGGCAGGAGTATTGATTTTTGTTAGTTGAAGTTAACATGTTAGGGAATCCAGGGCTGAGCATGGTTTCATTTATAGAAGTGATACACTCCAGAAGCCAGTTTTGGAGAAATGTATGTGAGTTATGATATGTGACTTCCAGTCAAGTTTCAGCTCTTGGGCTTGTAGCTGCGCTTTTCATTGTCCTCTTCTGCTCTATAGTTCTGTCACCTAGGGCTTGGGAGTCCTTTTCAAATGCCCTTCTTTGGAAGTTTGTCTGGGTCGATTACAACTTACAAAAGTGCCCACAATTGGTCTCTGAGGATTTATTTTGCAACATGGTACAGATTTAAATTAGCTTCTTTCAGAGATGCCATTTTGTAATACTGATGAATGTCCATGAGAGTGAAATCCAGTCTAAAACAATTACTGGTGATTTTCCAGTGTTCCAAAACTCATACAAAGATGTGCCCTCCATGTATCTCCTAGGAGCCCAGTTCTCTCTCAGACCAATGACCGTTCCCCAATATACATGAAGTCATCCTTAAAATGACTTTTTAACAACAGAAGCAGCATTTAGCTATGAGCAGGAGGTGGGTCAGTACCTTCGGAAGAGTTTTCATCTCCGATTCCTCTTGGACAAATGAAAGCAGTTTTGTAAGGAAGAGTGATGTTTGGAAGTTTCCACATTTTCTAAGCTTCTTCCAAACTAAAGCATAAATCTTAATCCAGGAGGCAGTCTGGAGAAGGTAGTGCTGGATGTGGACTTCTGGCAGAAACACAGTTAACGCTATAAACAGTCGAACCTCAGTGTGGCACTCCTCCAAATGAGTTGACTGTCGAAAATAAAATGTTCCAGAAGAACTGGGAGAACAGGAAAGAAGTTAAAACAGCATGGTTTGCATGCCAGTACTGAAGGAAGAAAAAAAAGTTTTTTGGGGGGGAGGACGTTGGAGAGAAGATAATGCTAAATTGAACTGTTTCCTGGATTTATAAGACCCAGGAGGAGAAGTTTCCAAGTGAGGGAAAATGGATTTTTATGAATTTGGATTCTGTTTACTGGGAAGCTCTTTTTGAATCTTTTGTCCCCTTGAACTTTGTATCTTGAGAACTACACACACTGATAAATAGAAAGCCGATTGGAAATGCTTTGGATTTACATTTTCTGCTTGGAGATACTATCATAAAATTTATCTACTTTCTAAAGACTCTTGTCCTCAGCAGTCGAAGCATTCATAAGATTTTTAGTCTTCGGATGTGTGGCTCTAACACAACGTTGCTTTTTTCAAGGTCTGGAAAGATGAGGTAGAGCAGTATGGTGCAAGAGGGTGCAATATAGTCACCTGCAAATGCATTGTCTTTTCATTCTGGTGAGCAGACACTTGGTGTCTTCAAAGCATTCTTGCCTAATTCCTAGCTAGAGACATTTTTTCTTGAGTTATTCTTGGATGGAAGGTTTCTTTTTGTGCCAGGTCATGGGTATTTTGGTATTGATTTTCTTGCTTTCGTGTGTTTGCTTGTTCAGTTCATTGCATGTTGCTTCTGGATATTAATAAAATACTTCTGCTATGCCTGTTCACATCTTAACCCCAAACTTCGTTCAAAGAGCAAAGCCTGCTCTTGAGAGTGAAGGAAAGGTTGGTAGGTACTTATTTGTTCAAAAATAAATACTTGAGATGAAGACTGCTTAATTCAGAAAATTATTTGTTAGGCTTTCGAGTAGATTTTTAACAAAGATCATGCAAGGAAAGATGGGGAAAATTCTACCAAGAGCCAGTGGATCCTGATTTAAATGTTTTAGGATCACTTCGTAGGAAATTAAGCATTTGTCCAAGATGAGTAAGGACTTACCTTTGGATTCAGATTGGTTTGAACACAAAAGGAGCTGGAGGCCCAGGCGAGACAACTGTGTCAGAAGTAATTAAGCCCAGGATTTGTGGAGAGGCTTAGCTGCCACAGAGCCCAGCTGGGGAAGGCCAAACTTACTCCCTAAGCCCTTGTCTGGCCAGTTGAACCAGAACATGAGCTAAGGCCTTCAAATTTGGGAATTCTTTCTTCCCTGTTCAGATTTAAGAAAGTAAAGTCATTATTCTTCAGTTATGCTCATGTCAGCTGAGTGCTTCTCTCTTGAGCTGGGAAATGCCAGAGGTAGGGTCGGGGGGTGGGAGGAGGGAGGCATGGGGGAGCCGATTCCCTCTGAGGGAACATTCTCCCTTTAACAGTACAAATGTGCCTATACCATTGTTCTTATTACTCAGAAAATAATTGTGCAGTGGCACAATGTGGGATACTTGAAAGATGTTTGCTGCACAAAGGTTCCAATACTCACCTGCAGATTAAGAAATGGGTTTCTAAACCATCTCATTTCTACTGCTAATGAAAAGCTTTGGAAGGCACCTGTGAATTAGAGCTCCAGCTGCTATCATGGTAGGGGAAGTTGGGCCTTGAAAGGATACACGGATTAGCCTGTCAGAAAAGCAAACAGTAACATCAGCATAAGTAGAAAATAGACAGGGTTGTTAAGCTAACAGAAAAGTAGGCTAAAGCATTGCCATAATTATGTGGTGGAAATTTGCTGGGAAGCAGAGACTGCTTGGATGGGAGAAGGAAAAGAAGAAGAAGGGAGGCAGGGGAATGATTGACAAGTTAAAATAGAAGAAGTCTGTCCATTGGGAAGAGCCTACAGGAAGAAGAAAGGCATTGCTTTTAAGACAACAATAAAGCAAGTGGAAAAAGACCTTGTAATTTGGTACCTACTGCATGTGAAATATGAAGACCAGTGTTCAGATCCACATTCTTTGGTTAGTTCTCATTGTAAAAAAAATAGAATTGGGCTTAGAAGACAATTTACGTGACTTCAGGGTTACAAATACAGCTTTTCTGATAAAGGACAGATGGAAACTTGAAGGCCTAGGTGGAGATTTTCCTGGAAAATGTGGTAGAGAATAGAGCACAGCAGAAAATAGCTGCATTATTAATGGGCAGAAAATGTGATAGTCCTCTCTAAAGTTATCCATAGAGCTTCTCTATCTACACTCTGGGTGTTAGAAGAATTGAAGAACAAAGACAAGCTTATTTCAGAAGGGAAGGGAATGGACTGCGACAATTACCTGGTGTCCAGTTTGGGATTAAGCGATGTGCTTCAGCCAGGCGTCACAGGCTGGTCTGTCAATCCAATCCTGGCCTTTTAAAATCCAAAATAAGGCCATTGTGGTCCAGAATGTTTAGCCATTCTGATCCTTAATTACATCATCCTTTTATACTGTGACCAATTAGTTAGCAACTGAGCATCAATCACTCAGCCCAAATTGGACCTGATTTGGGTCCTTCATGTGCGGTAAAATTTGAACACTGGATTATAGACTGAAGATGGCCAAAAATAGATGCCAGCTAAAGATTATGTAAAGATTTCAATAATAAGTATTATTGCCCTTCAGTGGTTTCTATCTTAAATGGTCTTCTATGAAGATTGTTTATTATTTAATATGATAACTGAGAAGGGGGTTTGTATGGATGAGAGACCATTTTCATTTGCATATCAGAATTCAGTGGCAAGAACCTCTCCTCCTACTGTCAAGCAAATATTGTCCCTTCTGATAATGGGTAAGAATACTGTCTATAAGGAGAATAAATATGACTGCGTCATCAAAAAGTTCTGCCAGCTCCTCTATAGAGTGGGAATATCACATAGACCTTCAACAAAATGCTATACCCCCTCCTGGAGTGACTCACAGTTCATATTAATACTAGGCAATGTTTGTTTACCATTTAATATGAACCAGGGACTGTTCATATGGTAGGGAAAACTGAAGTTTAGGGAGGCAATTTACCCAAGTTACGAAATGGGGGAGCCAGGATTCACATACTGGGGGGCACTTCCTCCTGGCTCTCGCTGGTGAGAACTGGCCTTGCTTATTACTTAGCATGCTAATAGCTTATGTTCCTGATGGTTTATCTCTTCCAGTTACTCATGCCAGGAGTATATCCTAGTGTTCTGGAAGGAAATCTGACCATAATGGAAAATTAATTGAAATATATTAGTTAATATGAGAGATATAAAACTTACTGTAATAGCTTGATAAAGTATGTTTAAAGAGTATCCTCTTGCGTTCTTCTGAGTTATAGAGATGGTGGGGGGAAAAAAGCAAGGGACCACGTGGGGGGAAATTTAGAGAATAAATATTTTAAAGTGGTACTGTGTCGAGCTCAGTAGTGGAAAAAGTAGTTATACACATGGGTATTTAAAAAGTACATACTTGTTATGACAGAAGGATACGCTATATGACTTTTTTTTTTTAAGTAGAGAGGGTGTCTTACTTTTTTCCTTTCTTAGGGCCCCCCTTTGAAAGTCTCAGTGCCCTTATATTGGCTCTGGTTACTGTATGCACAAGACATGTTTTCAAAAGCTGTAAAGACATATTTGAAAATCATTTCCACTGTCTAATGATCATTTTTGGAAAATAGTGCAGATACTCTTCAAAGCATGGGTGCTAGTGTGCCCCACGCCCTTTAATCATCACCGTGTGCTCTATTTAGATCATGGAGACATGATGAATGTTTTGGTTTTATTTGCCTCTCCCTGAAACTTCACAGTACAGTAAGGAAGCTGCTGTTCATGGATGACCACAAATGCCCTTAATAGAGTAACAAGCTGTACTAAGGGAGATGGAACAGGTCCAAATTTCCCTCAGATATCCAGGACAGTAGCTTTTCTGTAAGACAGGGAATTAGACACTAATTGCTGACTAGACTCTTCAACCTCGAAGCAACTAGTGATGGTTTTATAAAATCTTAACTTGGCTAGGGATCTGTTCAGATGATCCCTTGTCCCCAGAC
Source organism: Pteropus medius (assembly GCF_902729225.1). Taxonomy (NCBI): domain Eukaryota; kingdom Metazoa; phylum Chordata; class Mammalia; order Chiroptera; family Pteropodidae; genus Pteropus; species Pteropus medius. The sequence goes on from NW_024344374.1 coordinate 2,535,553, forward strand.
AGACTCATACCCTAAACCTTTGTCCGAAGATAAGCATGTGTTCTCTTTGTAAAGTGTACTAGAGGGGACTACAGAGTCACTCATTTTTACCTGTCATCCATATTATTATCTACAAAACTTATCAAAACCATTGTTTTCTTAAATAAAGGCCTTTAATGGGAAAAAGGCTCAGGAAGAATAACTACATAGTGGAAGAGAGTAAAATTGAACTATATGGAAACGCGGTTCTTCAGGTAGAATTTCTAATTTAAGAGCAATAGAGACTCTACTCAGCCTTAGGTGGCATCAACCGAGACCCTGGTGAGTGGTAACTCACCATCTAAGGCACTCCTTCCACCAGCCTGTCTCAAAGACCAGTCCTTAATATGTTTCTTCAGCCTTCCTCTTGATTCTTTGAAGAGAAATCTACCCTCAGGGGCTTCGCAGAAAGTGAAGGTAAATTGAGTCAAGTATCTTTGTGTGTGGTGACATCCAATTGGGAATAGGACACTGAATTTGAGAATACACTCAATGAGAAAGGTGTGGTAGGAGACGAGGCCTCAGAGCATGTCCAGGAGGTAAAAGTGCTGCTAAGTTTATGTACTGGTAGAAGAATCCTCTCTTCTCCTGAAGAGAAGAGAAAATCACCTTCAAAGACAGGTTCCACTGTCATATGAACAAGCACATGATATAGATCACATAAGATAGCACACGTTTAAGAAAGCAGAATTGTATCCAGAATTTGTATGGAAGTTCTCATTCATTCATTCTTCTCCCATGGCTTTGCCTCTAATTAGTAATTTTAGGGGGCGGAGAAATGAAGTGGTATTGAAGAAGAGATGTCGGCTGTCCCTGAAATTCATCCCTACCCCTTGGTTGACTCAAGTGTCTTGAGTACCTTACCCAAGACCAGTGGCTGGTGCTTGTTAACATGAGTGAACATCACCCATAGGTCCTGAAAATAGCAAGTGTTAAATGTTATATGATTATTAGGGGGAAAACAAGGTAATGTAGTCAGTGGGCTTAATTAGGTTGTGATTGCCCAATAGCTGCTTCATGATAATTATATTCATAACCCCGTTCCTAGACGTCAACTACAATTATCAAAATTGACCCCAGCACAGGTAAGTGTTAGGGATCTTTTTTGAAGCTGCTTCTGAATGGCGATTTTCCAGTGTTCCCCGTGTGTTCTTGCCTGTTTCTTTCCCCCTTCTTGTCACCTTCCTTCCCCCATTTTAGCTGAAAGGATGGTGGCAGTATTATTTTGTCTATAACCATGCACATTTTGTGTAGCTTTTTGTCTACAGAAAAATAAATAAATTCTTAAGTTTCTAAGAGTCAGATATAATTGGAAAACATTAATAAACCAGCTAATGGGAATCTTGAACCATAAAAATCCAAAATTGGCTAGATCGTGTTTTTCCTCAGCACATGAACTCTACCTGTGCAGTAGATTTAATGTGATTCATTTGACTAGATCTTTTACTTTATAAGGCGTAGTCTTAAAACAAAAAAGAGAATCATCTGTGTTTTTGATACATGATCATTAAGATCTGAGGAACATAGAGCAGGAGCTGTTAACTTTATGTTACCCCTTTCTTTTCCCCCGAATTCATGACATTTGCCACCATGTATACTAGTAGAAAAAGAGCACGTCATTGCTGGGGATGCTGTTTACTATTTATCTCCCAAGTGAAGGCAATGATTTCCAGGAAATACAGACACCAACCTGTATCAGAAGTGGGTATGTTAGTGTGACATTGTGAATCACTGGGCCAGATTGTCACTTGGCAGCTTTCCCCTTCTGACATGCAGTTATATGGGAAGATAATGTACTTAAAAATTAGTATATTATGGCTAAACTTCAATGCAATTAAATTGTCCGAAGAGCTACTGGGATCTTGGCTACCAGATATATGAGTGTATGTGTGTATAAATATATATTTGGGTGTGTGTATAAATTTGTAAATATATATGCTTATATAATTTTTTTTCCATCTGCAGTTGGGAATCCGCATAAGCTGAGGGCTTGACTTAAGTTATATGTGAATTTTAACTGAGCAGACAGTTGACGCCCCTTCTCCTTTCTTCAAGGGTCAACCGTATCTATATTCTCTCTAGAGGAGGTGTTTATTTTTTTGCTGAAACATCAGGAGTATAAATTTCTGAGAATTTCTGGGTGAACATGCAGTTCTTTGTGCGGGGTCTTCTCTAAAAAAGTTATGTTTAGTGGGTGGAGCATACTCTTTGGAACTGCATGAGCACAGAGCACAGGATGAAATTTGTCTCTGTCCCCTCCTAAATGTATGACCTTGAATGAGTCACTTCTCTATTCCCATGATTTCCTTCTCCATAAAATGGGGATGATAATTTGAGTCTTTGAATTCTGCCTGATTAATTTTGTGCTGTGTCTGCCCTAAATGACGAGAGGTGCTCTTTGCTGTTGCCCATGCACAGGTAGGCTTTTCCAGATGGTAAGCTGCTGGTCTGCCTGGATGTGGACCCCATGGCACTCTATATCTGAGGTGTGTGCATTCGGTAGGGATTTGCAAACATTTACATGGTAGCAAAGCCTGTCCCAGCCTTGCAGAGTGGTTCCTGGGAGTCTTGGGGATGGGGGGCATTCCATATTATTATAACTACCATGAACTTCTGTGAACTTTCTGAAAGAAAGATGTTATTACTGCTCTTGTTGTCTGGCATCATTTTGGCAAAAATTGTACTTATTGCAATGAAAACACTGGCTGTTTTATATAAAGGCTGGGTGCCTCTTTGTGGCTTCACTCATTTAGACAGCGCTGAGCCAGTTTGAGGACTATCCTGTAGCCTTGCCTAGAAATGCTTTGGTCTTTTCTGTGCAATATTTAATAGGCTGTGTCCACTTGGTCTGTAATGTCCTGTAATATCAGGTGCTTTGAGATCTCAGGGGTAAGGAAGCTAATTTTAGAGCGCTTTAAGGGTAGATATTTCAAAATGTGGAATGGTGTTAATAGAGCCTAACGGAACTTACCTAACCTGATTTGTTCCCAGTCAGAAGACTATTTATTGGTGGCCTCCTTGGTGATAGTATGGTGGCAGTGGTGGTGGTGGTATTAGTGGCAAAGGTGAAGAACATGTAAGTGATTTTTTTTGGTAAAAGTATAGTGATTTTTTTTTTCACCTTGAAAAGCAGATTACTCGAGAAGATTGACTGATCGATTGATTGAGTTTTACATTTTGAATGTAAAAGTCCACAGAGACAAAGGTCTCAGCGAATTTTTTTTAAATCATAAGAAGCTTTATAGTCACCACTTTAAAATTGTGTCCAGAGATATTTGAGGAGAGAAAAAGAGACCATGCATTTATTTATTAGTGTTCAGATCTCTAGGATGATTTTAAAGGAGAGAATTTGGGCCTCAAAAGGTAGACCCCAAAACTAAAGGAGTGGAGGAGTAACTTTGACTGTGGTAGTGGTTATAATAATATGGAATGCCCTCCACAGCGTAAGAAATACGGGGAGAAACAGTAAGAACTGAATCGGGGACTTCTAGATGCCTGAAGAGCTCTGGGAGTGGAAAGATTTTTTTCCGATTTCCTTGAGACTTAGGTAAGGGGGATATTTTGGGTGCCACCTTCAGAAGTGTAGGTTCTTTACAAATTGTAGGATCTTTTCTTACCTGGGACTACAAAGTAGTAGGAAAAGTGATTGGCTTAGTTTGGATCACTCCTAATTTGCTCCTACCCTCCAGTTTGTCTTTAAAATGGAATTCTCTCTCTGGTGAAGGTGGAGAGTCATAATGTATGTAAAACACTCAGCACCTTGCCGGGTACCCAATAAAGGGCCACCTCTGTAGTTCATTTGCAATGATCATTTAGTGGCCATCCAGTGCCTCCTTAGCAGTTGTAGAGTGATGATAGAGTTGGAAGGAATTTAGTGTTTCGATATAAAACGCATTTTATAGAACTGTTATATTTAAGAAATATATGCCTATTCATCTATTCCTTCATCAAAACATTTATTGAGCACCGTTTGAGTACCGGCAGGCCTGCAGTGTGCCTAGGTGGTTGAACCCAGGGGATGTGGGATCTATCAATTGTGTTAGGCTCTTTGTTTTGGTAATTGGAGTGATTATGATAGAGATATGTGTCCTTAGCCACATTTAAATAGCTTGGAGGCCAGAGATGGTGAACTTTGGCTTAAGGCAGTGGGAAATAGATTCCTCTTTAGATGCATTCATTTCTGTGTCTTTCTTGTTTGTATATATTTACAAGAAATTTGCTAACGATGTAGTCAGTGCTGCTGGGGTACATAATCTGGCATATCATTTAAATATTTACTCCGAAATATCTCGTTCTCTGTTGGTGTGAAGTAAGAGTTACCAGTTATTTTTAGGTCATTTTCATCTTAGCAACCCTGTTGGAGATGAACCAGACACAGTGCTGTAAACTGTCCCCACATTTTGATAGAATTTAATAAAGTAAAGTTTAATGGTTTGGTCCCAACAGGCAAACCAGCCATCTGGTTAGCAGAAGGTTAGGTCGAGTATTACTTGGCTGCCGAGAGGGCCACAAACCAGCCTTGATGCCCTGGTAATGTGTCCAGTTGCTGAATGCATTAAGCATTGAAATGGTGCTTTCAGGTCTGCCGAGCCAGCAGTTCTGTTACCACCGCTGTGACGCAGGAGATAATTCAGCCGGGCAAGTGGCAGCATGGGGGTGGATCTACAGTACAGGATGTGTAATGTCAACATGAAGGATTGGAGCTGGCAGAAGGAAGGGAAGCACTCATTTCATGCCAGTGCAGGAAGCCTAGAGAGATGCTTCCCGCCCCCCTTGCATCTTGTCCTCTTCTGAAGCTTCCACGTTATGTGTTAAATGATTACCTTGTGCATGGTCCATGGCAAAACTTCAGCAGATTTTCTGCCTCTTTTGGAACCTGGCAGCCTAAACGAAGTGAACCACATTCTGCACGCATGTAGGAAGGGCAAAGGCAAGAGTTAGCTGCACAGACTAGGAGGAGGAGAAGGGTCTTCATCAGGCAGGAGCATCTTTGTGTTTGAGACGGAATCCCATTGTATATCTCTTTGTGTTCAGATTTGAGACCGGTCATCCGTTCAAAGGCTGCAATCATCTCGGAACATTGTGCCACAGCTGTAGTCAGTAGAAGGCTGCAGAGTGGTTCCAGTGATTCTGCAGGAGCTTAGCAATTACACAATTGCTATGTAACTGGGGAGAGCCATCAGGATTGGCTAGTTCTCCTGGAAAGAAAGCTTCAACAGTTTGAGGGGTAGATTGTTTTCCCTTGTTAGATCTGAAAAGTGATGAGCAAGTACATCAAGCCACCATGCTGGAACCAGGTCCTCTCACTGGCGTGAAAGAAGAGGAAATTCATAAGTACACTTGGCTGGACATTCAGTGGACTTCGCAGCTGCGTTAAAGGGGAGAGAGAGAGAGAGAGAGAGAGAGAGCGAGAGAGCAAGCGAGCGCGCGAGCACAAGTCACTGACACTTGGTAAAGTGGATTCTTATGTCAGTTGAACATAATACCTGATTCGTTTCTAATATTTGAGCCTACATTCTATATGCATGTGAGGCGTGGAGTATTCCAGAGCTTTCCTAGGGATGAGACCAATAGAGCAGCACTTGATCACCGAGAGCCCTCTCAATTTCTGCTGGCTGCTCAGGAGGATTTTCACAGCCTCTCTTGAATGAATTCTCTCAGATGCTGATCAGTGGACACGCTGCAAGGCCTGACTAGCATCAGATGTTCCTAAATGCTGAATTCTTCTCAGCGTCAACCCATGCGGCAGACTGGACAGTTTGTCTGTGAAGACCTCACTTCGCAGGAATGAATTCCTTCTTTCAGCCACCTTACCACTTGTTTTCCATAGTTGAGAAAAATTTGAGGTGGAGTAGGTTAAATGGAGGCATGAGGGTTGCATTAAACCGACGAGAGGTCCAGGCTCTATTTCATCAGATATGAAACAGTCATCTAAAATTAGCCACATCTCCTAACCCAAGTGTGGACTTTATATTTGTTTATGTTAAGTAGCTCCAAATTTCAGCAGTCCTGCCTTTCTGGGGTTGGTTTGGTGGAGCTGCTAAGAGTAGAGTGGTTGTCGGGGTACATTTTTATTAATGGCATAAGTCGGGCCTTTCATAACCATGATATCCGTATCTATTTCTCTATTTAAATGTGTTTGTAGTCAGAACCTTAGTAAAAGGGAAAATAAAACATTTTGACTCCTTTGTGAATTTAAAAATGAATGGCCAGCCAGAAATATAAGGACTTTGACTTCTAAGACAGACTGGATCCACAGCCTCCAGACTTTTTACCTTTAGACTTCTGCTTTACTCTGTACCTCCCAGGTTTCATGCTGAGATTGACAGATGCAAATGGTTTCTTTAAGAAGTTTGATTCCTAGGAAATGATGTTGGTGGGTTTTCAAGGAGCCAGCCTGTCTCAGCATCGAGCTTTTATTTTGCAGCAATCTGGAGAGGTATAGGATCACCCTTGGTGACCCGGGCCTGCGTCATTCCAGGCAGACCTTGGCATGCTGTAGCAGATGAGTAAGGACAAGGGCAATTGGCAGGAGGACCTGCTGAGTTCATCTTGCTTTGTATCTTTGGAACTGGCCTGACCTTGTTCCATCATCAGTGTGTGGGCACTCTGAGAAACATTGGACCATCTCTCAAGAGGCTTGGAGGTTGTGTTGGGAGCAGCGTGCTCTCATACTCGAAAGGAACACTTGACTCTAGCACAGAGACCACATGTAAAGGAACCCTTTGCTATCATGCTATCAGTGTTGGGAGGCCGGTGAAGACCTTGGCAGTGAGGGCCATGGTATGTAGTGAAAAGAACATAGACCTCAGAGCCAGAGAGTAGCCATGTGACTTTGAGTGAATCATCTAATCCCTGATCTTCAGTTTCCTAATCTGGAAAAAAAAAAAAAAATCTACTTCGTAAGCTTCTTGTGGGTAATAAATGAGATCCTGAATATAAATCTCTGGTACAGAGCCTGACATATAGTGGGCACATAAAAATTCCCTTTTCGCCCATCCTTAAGTTTTTATAAAGCACTTATAGATAGGTCACAATGACTATCTATCTGATTAGGAGTAAGAATATACTTGAGTCCACATGAAATCCCAATGAGGGGGCTCCTTGAAGCTTGTACTTGTGAGATTGATAACCATTTAACTTCCCAGCATTAAGGGCTGAGCACTATCTTTGTTATTATATGGTGACTTTTAAAAGTCACTGTGCTCCTCTGAAATATGACCCCCAAATGTGGTAAAGGGGAAGGAAGATACCTTAACCTCTGTTTGCACTATCTTGAACATTCTGTAATAGATTATTCATTAAATTCCTTAGATGGCATTCCGTGTTTTTCTGTTGTTTGTTTGTTTTGACCATGGCTATACAACTAACTCCTTTAAAAGAAAAACCTGACAGTTCCCAAGAGTAGCACAGGTGGGAGATATTTGGGTATCCAGAATCCCCAAAACTGTACAATATTAGTGACTCTTACAAGCCTTTTTTTCTTTGACCCATAGTCCAGTATGCCATTCCTATGTTGGTGCTCAATGAAGCATTGTTGACTGTTTTCAGTGGGAAGGACCTTAGTTAAGATTTAGCCAAATCAACTTTAAAGGCAACCACTGGTCTGTGTTGTGATGGGTTACTGAATGGGACTCGACCAGAAGCTACAGAAGGGCAGGCCCTTCCCTTGTTCATCTGTGTCACGGTGCCTTGCATAGTGCCTGGAGCAGTTGGACATAGTCAATAAGTACAGGTTGAGTCAATAACTGAATCCAGCACTTATTAAAAGGTCAGATTACTCCTACATACCTTCCCTAAATACACGTGGATTTCTGAAACCAAACATTATCTCCTAATTTCTTCTAAACAGTGATTGCTACTCCAAATATCACTAGACATTCAGCATTCAGTTTTAGTAAGTGGAGGTTTGGCACTGACATTTTAATTTAAAAATGAGAGTTAATGTAAGTTCTTCATCAAGTGACACGCTCAACTCTACAATCCATATTCAATGTATTTTGGAAGTCAGAATATCAGATTTGCACTCTAGGTTAAAGAAGCCAAGGAGAGCTTGATTGTTGGTCGTTGACTAGTATGATCCCGAATGACTCTTCAGAGCATCGTAAAGTTAGATTTTGTAGGACTGAGTTTGAAACTTTGGAGAGGAAAAATTCAAATTCAGGATTACTCAGCGACTCAAAGGCAGTGGTTCAGGAGGAAACTCCTTTGTAGTTTTATGTGAAAAAGGAATATAGATCTTTTACCAAGACTTTATTTGACTTATTTAGTCTAAATGGATTGTGGCATGTATTTCATATGGAAAACTGGTGACATGGAAGCCTCAAAGAATACGTGGGAAAATATGTTAGAGAAAGAAAAGATAAGCACATAGCGTTTTCTATCCATTTAACTGAGTTGGAAGAATGAAGCAATGGAACCAGAATGATAGTCATGTTCCTTGAAGATGGTCAAGGAAATTCAGAAAACATGCTTCTTCACCTTTGACTCTAGTTCTTGAATGTTTCGATGGTATGATTGAGGCCATTGGAAGTCTAGAATGTGCAGAAGCCTTCTAGGTATGAGGTGACCTTGCAGCATTAAAGAAAGCCATGGATCCTGTTAGTTCCAAGCTCACTGAAGGACATATTCTGAAGAGCCAGCTCATTAAGCAAGCTTTTGAAGGGTGTGCGCTGCAGAGCAGTTTCCTGTTATTTGGTTAATGGTTGACCTAGTTCTATTGCCATATGCTTCCTGGAACGCATTCTAATATAAAGTATGTGTTAAAGCAAGACTAGGATAATGGCAGGAAAGTCAAAGCCTTTCTGAAGCCGAGACCATATTAATGCTGGCCCAGTGAGGGCAAAATAGCATTGTGGATGGAAAACGAAAAGACTCTTCTCTTCATAGTCCTGTTTACTAATTCTGATTTTAATCCTCGCGTTTCATCCCAGCCCATTCTAAGGAGTTGCATTTGCCCAGAGTACCATGTACATAAGGCCTGCATCATGAGTTCATTTCTTATGCATGCTAGGCCAAGTTTGATGTTGAAGTACCCTGAGTAAAATTATTAGTGCAAAGAATGATTAGATTAGATTTGGCTAATGGCAGGTGATTTTGCTTTTGTATTATTAATTTTGTATTGCCAGCAAGGGATTAATAAATCTTTTATTTGGAAGGAGTCCAGAGTCGACGACTAAGTCTCCTTTGACTTATTGATCATTTTACCTGGAATCAGTAGCCTTGGCTTATTCATTTAGATGGATGGGGAGCCCACACAGTTATGGGGGCTGCTGAGCAAACTTTGCACCAGACACAGTGTTTATTTTAACAGCTGCAGAATGTGAGGAATCTGTGGGTCTAGTCTGCTAATTGCTTGATATTTGGGTGGTAGTGGAGGAAGCTGTTCTGTTCTCTCCATTGCTTATAGAGAGAATGTCTGACAAACCACAAGTGTGTGGGGTGGGGTGGGATGGAGTGGACAGTTTTCTATTACATTTTTTTTTTTAATTCACCATAATTGTAGTATGGGGCAGTGATTCCTAAACCAGACTGATTTTCAGAATCATTCTGAGAAATTAGAAACAAAAAAGAGGTTATTAAAAATAGATTTGTAGGTTCTACCACAGGAGAATGATTCAGAAGGGCTAAGGTGGGACCCTAGAAGCCAAATTTAGGAACCCACTATTCTTGGGAATTCGGTGTCATTAGGCCAGCAAGAGGGGAAGAAGCTGCCACTGTGCTTTAATGTCTCACGAATGTCTCACATGTGAGAAGTAAGAAAAGGAAAAGAAATGCTGTCAGAACTTGATATTTGTAGCTGCTAATAATTTGAGCTATGGAATAGGCTTTCGTCTTTTCTTACCCAGGAATTCGTTACCTCCAGGGCACCTTAAGGGTACTGTATACCAAGTGATTTGGGTTTGGGAAATGTCATCTTAGTGGCAGGCTACTTACTATGCTCCACCACCATCATCATCCCCCACTGCATCCCTCCCACCATGGAGACAATGTTGGCAGAATATCTGTCATTCATCAGCTAAATTGGATACAGATTTTCATATTAATACCTTTGATAGAAACAAAGAGAAGTTATACTATGATGATTTCTGCATACAAAGAAATTGCTACTGATTCATGCAACTTAGCTTCTGGGTTTTTGTTTTGTTTCGTTTTTTTTTTTGTTTTCTTTTTCAGTTAACAATAAAGAGACATACTTGTTGACCGAGGACATACATCATATGGCTGCCCACCTGGCTTGGTTTGAAGCTTTTGCCTCTGATACTGGGCCACAGCTAGCTGACCCATTTGTGAATCAGAGTGACCTTGACTATAGGATCACCCTGATCTGGGGTCTAATAGTGTGCCTGATAAGTAGTTGATCTTAATGTACAGTTAGTAGATGAACAAATGACTGAACCATCTAAGTAAACACTGCCTCAAAAGATAAGAAGTAACTTGGAAAGAAGATGCTGCTTCAAAGCAATGTGTGTGGTCAACATAACCTTTTAAGGGTGTTCTCTGCATTAATCACAACAAAAAGAAAAATGACCTTCTAGTAAAATTTGACAGATCAGACACTTTGGCTTCCTAAGAAAATTCAGGGAAATTGTTTCTTTTCTTTACATGTTGTCTATCCCCACAACTATTACCACTACTGCCTCAAAGAACTCTGCACGCGTTAGAGTAGCTGCAGCACAAGTCACGTTAAGGGTATTTGATGTTCTTTCTCTATCCTTTCTTCAAACTTTAAAGGTCTCATAGTGTGTGACAAGAGTCTTGTTTTAGAAGAGGAAGAGAAGAAACGAGTAGAAAGAAGAAAGTTGAGATAATTTCTCTTATCAACGGTAATTTGTTAGCAACAGAAAACAGTGGTCATGGCCTAAGAAATTATGGTCATGTCCTTGGCATGCTTAGAAGCTCCAAGAATGGAAGATAGTCTCTTCAAAGTTATTTTGAGGAGTTGGACACTACCTACTAGGCTTCTAATGCTTACCCAAGTTAAGAGGTTGAAGTGCCTCCAGGGCTTTAAGTAGCAGCTGAACATGTGATCTTATTAACTCTGAGGTGTTGCTAAGAAGTGACTCATATCACCGTGCAAACGATCCTGTCCTGTTCCAGCTGCAGCAGCAATAGCATTAGATCACCCTTTAGGCATATGGTGCAGAGCTCATGCCGCCATCAAGACTTTAGAACAAGGACAACTTGAATGGGCTATCCTGCACAGGGGACTGATGTAGAAGACTGCTTGGCGTGTTCAACTCATCTGATTCATAAGTATTTCCAGTTTTCACCTCCATCTTTACTCCCTACCCTCACTTAAGCCACTTGAAGAGAAGGAGGGAATACCAGAGAGAGTCATGAGTTCTCATGATGATTTGCTCTTTGGATGTTTCCTCATCTAGATTGACAGAGGCTTTTGTTTTCCCCAGGAAAAGGTAAAGTGTGCTCAAGGTAGCCTAAAAGATGTGTGATGCCTGTTTTAAATAAAGTCACAGACTTCAATAGTTTGTATTTTACTAAATCGTAATCAAGAGGTAACTCATACCCAAGAAGGTGGTTTGTTGGCCTTAGCATAGGAGGTAGTAGCTGCATAATGATGCATTGAATATTACTGATTTAGTACAAAAGAAAAATGAGGGTGGGGTGGCGAGAAGGTGGTTGAGATTGTTACCTCACCAGACCACTCTTTAAGCTTTCTTTGTCTTTTCGTGACTCCAGTGTGTGTCTGTAAATCCAAAAGTATTTTAAAGCTTGAAATGTTTTCCTGTTCAGCTGAGCGAATGTGCTGCCTGTTTCGAAAGTTGATAATGACTCAAGGGTATCCAGCGCTCAGAATTCAAGCCACTGCATGTTGGCAATGTTACTGGATCCCAGTTTTATAAATAAAATGCCAGGGTGCTGCCTTGAGGATCCAGACATGGTCTGGGAGCACATTCTAAAACTTGATGCTTGGGTACGCAGCAGTGTCTGCTACAAAGAACAGAAGGAGACAGGGTTCTAAAGGGAAGGAGTTACCATCGTGTACCATGAATGGCAAGTACTAGCTATATTCAAAGAGATGAAATCCCAGGCTGGAATGGACCTATGGAATGATCCTGCTCAAGCCCTTCATCCTGCAGCCCTGGAGAGGCTAAAGTGATGCGTCCAAAGTCCACAATGTAAGAAGTTAGTTAGGGAGGCCTGGAATGAAATTTCGGTTTCCTGCCTTGGCCGTCTATGCTTATTCCACTACAACAGTGTTGGCAAATAGCTTCTGTTTCTTGTGCCAATTTCGATTGATTGGTAGAGACTGCCTGGAGCTTGGCTTTGAGGACTCTGTGCCTTGTCTAGGCTTGTTGGAAAAGAGCGTAGAGATCAAGCGGGGAAAGCCTGCTGTAGGTGGGAGAGGGTAAATGATAGGCGGTGGCACTTCCCCATAGTTGCTGTCCCTTACAATTATGTGTTTTAAAATCACAGCCTTACTTCCTTCCAAAACACTTTCTCACTTGGTGTTCGTGAGGACTTCCTATGTCCCAAAGTTTTAAACCAAAGAAGGGGATATTTAGTCAGGAGGAGACTCTCATTCAGGACAGCTTATCCAAGTGACTTACCCAAGATCACCAAGCTGTTAAATAGACATTTGAACCAGTGATAGGGTTTTCACCATGGTTTTTATCAGCTAGTCCGAAGAGCTCTCTTTCTGTGTCGTTTGTATAGTCTGACCTTGATATTGTGAGGGGTCATGACCCTTGGATCCCTTTTTCACTATCACCTTCTTACCTGTTCTACATGTTGTTCACAGTTTGCCTCTCATCCCCTACATGCTTTGTGGGACCTCATGGACCATCTACTAAATCCCTTCCCTCCGTAGGTGGTTCAGGAAGGTCCTAACCTTGCCCAAGGTCACACAGCGAAGTTGTGGAAGAGAGCCATGCTAGACCCCTGGTACCCTGACCGTTCCTGCTCCAAGGTACTTCTTGAGAGGTTTCCAACCTGTTACAGCACAGGTGACTTTGAAACTAGAAGGAACCTTGGGTTATTTATTTGATCTCATTTTATGGCCAGAGAAATCAAATCCAAGAACATTTAAAAGACTTGCCCAAGGTAACTACAGCGTTAAGTTAGCGCAGACCTCTTAGGTCTTGAGGAATAAAGCCAAACCCATGCTATACATTTCCCCCCTGTACTTTCTCTCTTTTCTTTAATGAGGAAAATGAACTGTTGATCGCGAAATCCACTGGGGGCATGGTTACCTTGTCACATCTTAGGATCTATAGCTGTCGTGTAGTTAGAATGATGAAACTGTGATTAAAGAGGACTTTTTGGAATAGTCTTATGTAAGTTTATGCAGTAAATTTAGAAGGAAAAACTTGGGTCATAAATTTTCTTGTAATATGCCCCTCACAAGGTTTTAAGTATAATTTTGGAACCCTTTCTGTTTCCAAAAAAAGCATCGTAAAGACCCATATGGGGCATAAATGTGCCTGGCAATCTAAAGAACGCTGTGAGTTTGTGATTGTCTAGCACAGTGCTAGGCTCATGAGAGTTGTTCTGTAAATGCGACTTTGTCGATCTGTAGGCTATGAGGCACCTACCACCTAAGCTCTGCCATGGTTGTCTTACGTATGAACAAAGTGTGTATGGAAGTACTTGGCCCTGAATAGGGTCAGTATTTGGCAGGGAAGGAGCTATATTTCGCAAGCAATCTGTTAACATCTAATTTGAGATGAATGTCATTGATATCAACATAGAAAAGGCCCTGTCATTTCCCGTGCAGGTGTGTTCATTTGCCCCTCATGGCTGGTCTGGAAAACAGAATGTAAGCCTTTCTATTTTTTTTAGCATCTTCAACAACAGGCAGCCCCTCTTAAGCAGTGCCACTGCCGTCTGTTCTTACTGGCCACTGCACATCTGTTCCTCTCCCCCACCACGTTAGCCAATGAGGAGGGATAGGCATCTAGATTTCTAAGAGACCTTGGTGTTCAAGAGTGTTGACTCATGCACCTCTTAGCAAGTAGGCAAGGCAGCTCACCTTGGAGCTTTTGCCCTCTGCTGGAACATTTTCTTTTGAAGTGCCACCACTTACAGAATCCTCAATAAAATGTTTCCCTTGCTCCTTCTTGAACCTCAATCTAACGCTGAGCCTTTATTTTAGAAGATAATGGTGTAATTTCTACACAAAACTGGGAACAAACCACTCGTAATTCTTTTTCCTCCCAGTCAGTTGTTTCAGCAAAATGATCCCCTTTCACTTTAACAAAAAGATTCTCTTTCTCGCCTAAAATATTCCCGGATATGCTTTAACTTGCCTTGGGGTCATGGCACATGTCTCCCAGGACTGATGAGCCTTGTCAGTTGCCCCAGGGTGAGAACTTTAATAAGCAAATTGCACACACCTGGTTTTGCAAAATATTGGCCTAATGGGGCACCTAGGTGGAAGTCAGTACTTCACTCCCTGTGAACACACCCTTCCTCCCCACCCCTTTTAAAAGAGAGGCCTCAGAAATTGCTGCCTCTCCATTTATCTTGTAAAACTTTCCCATCTCTTTGCTCCCCTGTTGTGATCGTTAACGAGCTCAGGTTGTTGCTGTCGCTGCTGCTGACTTTTGGATTTGAAAGTAATGCCAGTGATGGGCTGTGGTATATGTAGGGGGGAGTGCGGTTAAAAGGGAACGGGCCCAGCGGACTCTCTTTGTCAGACTGCGCATCCCCTGCCCTTCTCTTTGATTTGTGGCCGCCATTGGTGTTGCACAGCCTTTCTCTGCTCAGACTCTTCTTGGTTAGTTGGAAAAAGACAGCTGTTTCTCTGTTTTTGAATGCTGGACACCAGGCTTATTTGTCTTTCACTCTTATTCATTCATTTGATCATTCGTTGAAACGTTTATTGAGCATTTGACTATTTGCTAGTGTTTGTACTAAATGCTGGAGATTACAGAAATGAAAGAGCTTCTAGAAGCTCCTAATCTAGTATTTACATCTCCAGTAGTCTGCAGATGTAACACATTGCCACACTTCACATGCTGCATTGTAATGCATTCTGTTTGGCTTCTGTGCTCTCCCTAATTGCTGAAGATCAGCTCTCCCAAATAAAGCTACTTGGACAGATGTCTTGTCATATATTCATTCTTTCAAACACATTGGGATACCCAGGTGGTCAGGATGCAGGATCACTCCCTTAAGCTGCAGATAGCATTGATGTATGTGTATCTCCAAACCAACTAATGGGCATGACTGCATCTTTGAGTACTTTATGCTCTAGACTAGATTCCACATTGATCTCCTATTCCAGCTGCCATCTTTCCAAAATGCCTAGAGGATTCTTAAGTTAGGTTTTTTCTGCACTGGTCAACCTATGCATCATTGCATGACATTCTGCTAAAAGTTTATAAAATCCGATGATGGCATTTAGTTCTTTAGTCAGTAAAAACTATATACTGTAAGGCTTTCCTGGCTTTGACTTTGAAAGTTTTACTCATTAAATCTGTTATCAGCCTGTGTTCCACCATCATTTGCATGTATATACTTCAAAAATTCCAGTCATCGACCCAGCAACACCTAAAGTCCCTCTTTCAGGAACACTGGTGATCCTATCGGCTTGGAAGAGTTTCCCAGACATCTTTAGGAAAATTCCTTCATCCATTTCTACAGTCGCTTTTCAAGCATGTAAAAAGCTAGTACACTACATGGCACATGAAACCTCTCAACCAAATATCATAACCACCTTCTGTAGTTCTTTCCCTCTGTCCATAACCATGACCATACAGTTGTTTTATTATGCAGTTAGGCCAAATACCATTTGTGATGAGAAATATTTGAGTCTTGTTTCCACTCACACTGACCCTTAGGCTTACTTTCATAGTATGAGTGAATGTCTCAGATTAGCCAAAGGTGTCTAGGTCAGAAGACATATGCTTTGATATGGAATTCCAGAGGTCATTCCTTGTCTTTGTCCTCTACTCCAAAGTTCACGTCACTTGCATCATGCTGTGACATGAAACGATATTGCGTCATAAGAAGTGCATGAAGGACTGTGTTGTCCAATTATCATGAGATTACTGAATATTTTTGCCTGGAGAATTGCCACCAGTAGTGAACAAAGAGATGCCCTGAGCTGCTTTCTCACCTTTATTCTTAAAGACTAAATGGCATTTTAATATCCCATGGTTTCCTCTGTACCTTTCTGATTGAGTCAAGAATAAGGCAAGGAGTTTTTTTGGGTTTTTTTTTTTTGTTTTTTTTTTGTTTTGTTTTGACAAAGAATGTGGCTAGTGCAGAAAATCAAGATTTTGAGTTAATTTGATGAAAATTAGTAAAAAGCCAAAGGTGGAACAGAGAATACACTGGCTGGAAAAGGAGATGATCAGTTTCTAGGAAATGGAAGACTGTTTGATATTTTTGCAGTAACGAAGAAAAGGTCTTCCTGGAACAAAAGTACTGAAGAAATGACAAAAAGAGGCAAAAGAAAAAAAAAATGCGTTTCTCTAGCACATGAACTATGAAGCCCAGGCTTTTGTTACTGGAAGTTCTGACATTTCTCTAATCTCTGACTTTCTTGATTTTTCCATAACATTTAATTTCAAAATAATCTTTATTCATCTCTGTGTTTTATTCTCCCTGAGTTATCTGTGTCCTCTGAAAGTTTAAAAACAAGTGATTTTTTTTTTCATCGTTGTTGGCAGAGACACACAATGGGCTGCCTTTCCCCTTCTCTGTGGAAAGAATGGAAACATAGTAAGCGGCCAGCGGAGCTCCATACGGTTGACATTCCTTGCTTCTGCTTTTGAAGTTAAGATGGTCACGAGAGAGAAAAATATTTTCGGTTCCAAGCCTAAGAAAAGGACATTCCTTTTGGTCTTGGCACTCTTGTTTTCATGGTTTTGATTTCTCTCAAAATCATCTTCAGTCCCATTAATAAATCACATCTGAAAATGAAATCACTTTTATAAGTTCTTTTCCTCTCCACACCCTTCATTTTAGAGAAAGTGATATTTTGGTAGATTTATTTGAAGGAGCTTAGATCTATTTTCCTGGCTTTTTTTTTTTTTTTTTTTTTTTGCTCTGGATGAGTTCCCATTGTTGATCAAGCACATTCAAGAGAGTTTTCCAGAGCTCTGAGAGACCCATCCATGCATTCTGTTCTGTTCAACAAGAGGGAGCCGGGGTGGGGGATAGGGGGATGGTTTAGTTCTCACCTTGGGTTAGAGAAGGAAATCTCAGAGGAATCATCTTCCTCTCAGGAAGATTCAGATTTATAGGTTAAATTCCACATTATACAAATTCCCTAACGACAAAGAAGTTATGTGATCGATCCTCTCCAAAATGCATTTCTCTATAGAAAGAGGAGGGAATTCCGTTTGAGACTGTTGATTAAGACATGAAGATGAGGTCTGAAATTGGTGGTGGCCCAAGGTCATTGGTAGAACTAACAGACCATTTGAAAATTATTAGCCACTGATTTAATGGAGTTGTATAACTACAGCTGTGTGAGAGAATCCAAGCACGAGGTATTTGGAATGTCCCTTTCAAGGTTCTTTCCTATTGTTCTAGAATAATACTGGCATCTTTAATAGATGTGCAACTTGGATGAAAGATTACATAGCTCTATACATGAGCATGTAATACAGGTTTTATTTGATTTGGGGGTTTTGACTATATTTTTATTTTTTTAAATTCCAGAATTATTAAGCTTCTTATACAACCTGCATACCCTCACGTCCCATCCTAACACCACAACCTCAGAGTCTTACAATGTTTGAGAATTTTAATGGCTTATATAAGGAATTCTCTTTCTTTTCACTTAGATTTCTTATTAAAAATTTAATCACATCAAAAGAGTTTAATTTGCCAAACTCTGAGTCAGTGGAGAAAAAGACAACCGGAAGAGACACCATACTTTCTAAAACACCTTTTCTCAAAACATAAAGCTGGTTTCTAGTTTTCTACAACCTAACAGAGGAATGATTTGCTTAGATGTTTGCATTTGTGTCTGGAGGCACACACAGTCACACATAGGCATGTATGGATGCATATATCAATAATATTTGGTCTGCAAAGAAATATGCTGTCATGTGTACCTTGCTAACCCTGAGACTTGACATGGAAGAGAAATGCAGAGAGCATTCCACTCCTTAATGAATTCCACAGCCATGAGTCACACTGGCCCCAGGCTCCTCGCCTTTGCCTCATCCTATTCCTGCTCTCAAACTCAGAGGTTTGGTTCTCCAGTTCTGACTTTGGAACAGGAGAAGAAAGTAGGAGATGTCACAAGTCATGTAAAGTATGAGTCCCCTTCTATCTCAGAGCAGATTCCCAGAATATACTACCAACACACAAAAGTGTAGAAGTCAGGTTTAAATGACTAATCCCTGCTTTACCTTAATGTGCAAAGCTTTTTATAAATCAGACCAAAGACTCTCAGTATATGTTAGGTAAATTTGTTCTCCACAACAACTTCATGAAGCAGATTTGCTCTCTGTGACCCACAGACATCAAGTGACTTCCCCAAAGTCACAGCTGGTTGAAAGCCAGGACAAAGTCCCAAATCTTGTCTTCTGACCAGCCCTTTCCAGTACTCCATGGATGACTCACCCATGAATGACAAATACTTTTGTAGCCTTTTAAAGGAAGTTGAGGATATTCAGGAGACATCCTCTAACCTTGTGAGGATGTATCATCATGGAAGGAAATCACCACACTCTTCATAGAATAGTCCCATTTAGAGCCAGTGGCCAAGCTGGCTTGCTATGGCTTATGTAGGATGGATTTTAGTGATGATTAAGGACATGGTAAAGATTTGGTAAGATAACAGATGACCACTGAAATAACGGTCCTGTCATAGTAATTTCCCTTTGAATTTGCTTCACTCAGAAGATAAGTACCCCAACTCTTTCCCAGAATGTTTTCAAAGCAACATACTCCGACAGAAGGGAAAGGAAGATGCTATTGGCACTCATGAAAAGTCAGACACTATTTTCTAGGGCCAGATTATCTATTGTGTTTGTTGTCTAATTTAATCTTCACTATATTATTGTGCAGTGGATGCAATTTTATTGTTCCTGTTTAGCCTATGAAGAAACAGAGGCTCAGACAGGTTAAATAATTTGCATGCATTCACATCAGTGTTAGGTGTCAGCAAGGTGATGTGAATGCAGGTCATCTGTGCCCTTTTCATTGTGCAATGTTACCTACAAACTTCTCTGAGGTTGTTGAGAAACATGATACTGGCATTTCTGGAGGACTAGAGAAGTCCATGAAAATAATGCCTAAGAATTATTGGCAACAGACCATATGCCCAAAAGATTTTTATGTATTACCTCATTTCATTCTTACTATAATCCTATGAAATAAGAATTACCATTTTTTTTACCACCTTTTACAGGTGAGTAAAGATCAGACGATTATTTAGTAACTGGATTCAAACTCAGGCAGGTGGACTCCCAAGCTCATGCTCATAACTACCATGCTGGGTGCTGCTAGGTAGGCCAACTGCCAAGTTCAAAATAGTCCTTGTTGGCCAAAGGTGTTTTTCAACTGGATCAGCTCTGATGTTGGTGCATTACGAAAAGGACCAGCTTGACAATATAGGTAGAGTGCGCTTTGAGGAAGGTCGTATCTCTGTTATTCTAGGAATAAGATATCAAGATATTATTTCAAGAATCCATAAAACTTCGTGTGACAGACTTTCCTTTTTGAATGGGAGGGATCCCTAACTGGTTAGTCTTTATCTTAAGGAAAATGTAAAGATATTATTGCAGGGCTGTAAGCCAGGGAACAGATGTGATTAGATTAGCATTTTAAGTCTCATGCCAGATGTTCAGCTGCAGTAGGTAACTACCTCAAGGTGAGTCCCAGTGAAAACTCTATTGAGTAAGTACTTTGTTCAAAGGGATCCTTCAAGGTTGTCTAAGTCTGCACTGCCCAGGGTATTAGTAGCCCTGAGCCACATGTAGCTGTTGAGCACTTGAAATGTGCCTGATGTCAGAATGGAGATGTTGCTGTAAGTCCAAAATATGCTGAATTTTGAAACTTAGTAGGGAAAAAAACAGTAAAATATGTCATTAATACATGTTTATATTGATTACGTGTTAAAATAATATTTTTGTATATGTTTGGCTAAATAGACTTATTGAAATTAAATATACCTTTTTCTGGCTGCTAGAAACTTGTAAATTACATATGTGGCTTGTATTACATTTCTTTCTGGCAGTGCTGGTCTGGGTCATTTCCTTGTTATCTAGGTGAATAGAAAATATATAAGAATGCCATCATCCTAGGTTGATGCCCCATCTGTGAAGAACCATCTGGTTAAAGTACTCCAGCCTAAGAACCGTTGCTTCTTAAAGTTCTTGGGCGATATTCTGCACTTTCAATGGCATTGATCTTTTTAAAATGCAGTTAAAAGTATGTTTTATCTATCACTGAGGAGCTAACTGTTCTTGACATCTTTTTTAAAAAAATTGAGCTTATACTCTATCTCATTAGTTACTCTTGATGGGTTAGAAAGTGGTGACCTGGTTATTAGATGAAGTTCACAGACAGAATTAGCTTCTGATGTTTCGCCCTTCTAAATATTGTTTAGGTTCGACCCCCTCCTCTTTACCCCCCAGTGCATCTTCCTGGCCCAGACCTACTTCATCTCATCCCCGAACCATCTCGGCAGCTGCTTTAGCAGCTTGTGTCTCACCACTCTCTCTCCCCACCTCCTGCCCCCAGAAGTTCTTCATAGTGTTGCCAAAATAATCTTGAGAGGACATAGCTTTCATTATATCACATTCCCCTGATGAAAGATGATAAGAGTTCCCTGTCACTCTCTAATGAAGGGAGGGAGGGAAAGATCTGACATTTGAGACTCCATAGATGTTATCTTATTTAATCCCAGTGAGATGGATCTTTTTAGTCCCATTATACAGGTGAGGAAGCAGTTCTGCATCTTGCCTGAGATCAGTTGGTAGGCAGTTAAGCCAGATCTTAACTACTAGAGTGAGGTGCTATTATCTTTCTTTGCTAAAATCTATGCTAGTCCTACTGACCCAGGCTTGCTGCCTGGCTTTCAAGAACATTCATTATCAAACTCATGGACCCACAATGTCATTTGCTTTCCCAGCTGTCCTAATCATCTTTGTACTTGGAACCTGTACCATAATAGGCCACACTTCATTATAAAGTATTTAGAATTCTTCATTCTCTAATTTTTTTTGTTAGTCTTGTGCCAAGAGCATGCTTTGTATCTGCCATTTGTCCGTTCATGTTTCTTCTTTTTCTTTGATGTCCAGAACCATACTAGCTACCTAGTAGGCACTCAAATGTTCAGTAAATGGATGGTGTTGGCACATGGTAGCTGATCAATAAATATATGTGTCTTTGTCTCCATTGAAAATGATTTTTCTTTTAAATGAGGGCAGAGAGTACCAGGTCAATGACTTCCTCTTGACCCATTTAGATGTGTGACGAAATGGACCTTGGCAATGACAGGACACTTCTAAGCCAGACTTCACCTCATTGAGCCTCAGATTTCCCACCTTATCTGAGTTATGGGGTGAGGTGCTCATGACTGGTATCCCACATATCTCTAGGAGTTATAGATTATATTGCTTCCATTGTTTCCTAGGGGGACATTTAAGATGTTTTTACATGTTTTGGGCTATAAGGTAAAGTGGACAGTCCCTTGAGGACAGAGCTTTATCCTCCATAAGGCCTCATGGAACAAAACTGAACATGAGATGGAATGGTCAGTCGGTGGGGTCGACTGATTGACTAAAGTTTGTGTTCAAATATATGTTCCTGCTGTTATATGGGACACAACTGCTCCTGTCTGATGTTTATGAAGAGAGCTAGCAAAGCACTGATGGATGGTCTATTTGCTAACAGGCAGTTAGTGTTCTGTGGTCAGTCTTGGCTATGTTGCTTTTGTTCATGTGGCTGCAGTATTGTGTGGACACATTAAGTATTTAAACACTGAAGTGATCACACACCCACACATTCCCTAAAATGTGGGCTGACTTGTTGGACCTGGGGATTTTTTTTTAAGGGAGATTATTTAGTCTGTTTACCTATTTCTCTAAAAACACTTCAACTTTAAAAATAATTTCCAGCTTGTAAAACCAACATGCTAATAAAAAATATACAAACACTATGGAAGTTAGAATTCAGAGAAAGTGAAAGTCCTTTTTAACCCTACCCCCAGAGAAAATTTCACTGTTTGGGGAATATATCTTCTGATTGTTTTCCTATACTTACATGCTAACATATATCATCATCATCATCATCACCATCATCATCATCATCATCATTATTTAAATAGCAACAGACTATGCATTGATTTACACCTTATTTTTTTTGCTGTCTGTAAATGTTAAGGACTGCTTCTCCAAAGAATACCTTAAGGAAAAGCACAGGTGTTGCAATGCAGGCAAAGGAACTGGGTTCTTAGCTTTGGTGACAGGAGAGCTTTGCCTGTACTGTGTGAAGCTTAGCCATCAGTGGGGCTCATTCTACTTTCCTATGTGGGTCTTTAAAGACTTACTTTTTTGAGTAATTCCAAAGAAATAAACTTTTTATAGACCAGTTAGTTCTTTTCAATCCTGACGTTTCTCATCTCCCAAATAGACCAGACTTCTGGAATGCAGTACTGGTTTATGAGTGAAAACAGTATTTTGTAAGGACACTCTTTGAAATTTCATTGCCAGAGGCAGGAACATTATAAGGAGCATAGAAATATGCACAAGGATGTGAGAAAGGGGGAATGAAGGTGGAAATATATCATTCCGAATCAGCTAGGAAGTCTTAGGAAAGGACAGTGTTGAAATTAGGGAAGGAGATGACTTGTGCTTGAGAATTCAGTGGGAAAGAGGCCAGCAGAAGGGTCCTGCTGATCTACCTTAGAAGAGCCGCCAGCCACAAGCCAGGCCCCTAACTCACGGCCATATGGGACAGAAGCTGAAGCCTTTCTCTAATTCTGATCCTCAGCAGCTCCCCCCACTCCTCACACTCCTTCACACAAACACATACAGTCCATCAGTTCAACCTGATTCCTTATTTCTTGGATACTAAGAAACTTTTTTTTTTTTAAAGAGATACATGTTATAATCAGAGTTTATATTTAGTGTGCATGGAGTTGTTTAATCTCTATTAAAGTATGTCTTATGATAAACTTATTTCCAAATGGAGGAAGAAGAGTATGTAAGGTTCAGACCCTGGCCAGGGCCTGGGTTGAACAGCACACAGTCCCTGCTTTCAAGGAACTCACAGGTCAGGGTGGGGAGATGGGCCCTTAGGCAGGTGGTATGTATGAAAAATGCTTGGGTGATTCAAAAATGCCTAGAAAGGTCTCAACCCATCCCTGAGGCACCAGGCAGGGCTTTTTAGAGGGAATGATTTTGAACTTGGGATGATTTTCCCCTCAGTGTCTCCAGTGAGACCAGTGCAAGCACCTTGGTGGCACCTACTGGGGACAGAGGGGGTAGGGGAGAGAGATGCTACTGGCATCTCGTGGGTACAGGCCGGGGATGCTGCTAGACATCCTCCAGTGCCCAGGACAGCTTCCCCCACAACGAACAATGGTCTGGCCCCAAATGTCAGTGGAGCCAAGATTGAGAAACCTTAGTCTAAAATGAGACTGAAAGATGGATGCAAATTGGTGGTGCTGGGGAAGGGATGAGGTTGGAGAGGGTGCTGAGTATCCAGGGGAGAGAGTTATTTGAAGGAGAGTGTGAGCGATGGTGGAGAATAGTGTGGAAGTAATGGTTAAGTGAGGTAGGGAGTAGAAAGTGCCCTTTCATTGGTCCTAAGGAGACAGTTCCTGACCATGGTGAATTTGTTTTAGCAGAAAGGTAGTTACAAAAGCCAGATGCAGAGGGCTGAAGAAGTTGGGAGCGTGAAAGCAGTTTGTAAAAAAAGGAGGATTAGTGGTAATAATGGCAATTATAATCTAGTCTTCCTATATGCCAGGAACTGTGCCAAATGCTTTATGTTCATTATCCAGATTATTCCATACAACAACCCTGTGAAATACAGATGTCTTTGTGTGGACGAGGAAAGAGGTTTGGGAAATTTATATAGTTTGTCAAGGATTCATATAGCTTATAAATCATAGAGTTGGGATTCAACGCTAGGTGGCTTTGATTGTACCTCAGGGAAGACAATGGGCCAGAGGAACATGGAGTAAGTGGGTGTGCATGTGTGTGTGTGTGTGTGTGTGTGTGTGTGTGTGTGTGTGTGTGTGTGTGTGTGTGTATAGGTTTTCCTCTTGGATGGGAAGGAATTTAAGATGGGAATGACTTAGCTAGTAGTCAGAAAGAAATTGAAAATACAGATGAGCTGGGCTCCCAAATGAGACAGGAGAGGATTGGATCAAGAGCTTACGTTGAAAAACCAGCTTTGGGGAGTGGGGAGTGGGAGCACGCTTTCCACTGTGGCAAGAGGGGAGGGAAAGGATGGGTACCTGTGGGGATGAGGAAGGTAAAAGTAGACAAGATGGAAACCTCTTCCTCTTCTCAATTAGACACAGAATGGAAGAGATAAACATCAGATTACTAGGTGGAACTGAAATCATGAATTTGTAGGGACACCAATCTGAGGGTAGGCAAAGAGAAGTTTCTGATTTAGACAGATTGAAGGTTGAAATTTTTCTAAACAGTTACGAGGGAAAGACAACACATTAAGCTTTGTAATTTGATTTCAGAAGTTCATTCTCGTTATTTTCCCTCCACCTGCATAATGATACAGATAGACTGTATCATTTCTTTTCACAGAACTAAAAAAACTTTTAAACGCATGGGTGGAACAACTTCTTTAATTATATGTGGATATAATCAATTAAAAATTATCTTCATGACCTTAAGCCTGGAGTTCCTAAAAATCACTGGATATCAATCATCTAAGATCATTGACTTAAGGAGTCATTTAAGAGTTCCAAACAGGGTGGAAAAAAAGAATGCCAGGGTCGACAAGACTGGTGGACGTTTAGTCCTGACCAGAATGTCCACAGTAGACCTTTGGTTCACACCAAAGGTCCTTTATATTCAGTCTTGTCCAAAATATCCTGTCTACCTAACCCCATGTGCCAGGACCAGCTAGGCTCCTCCTCCTCGATCACCAGGAAGGGTTATTACTGCCACTACAGCCACAACACAATCACTGGACCAGTAAAAAATAATAATATTTTTTATGTAAACCAAAAGCATAAATAAACGTTCTGGGATCTTTGAACACAAGGACATTTTCTAAACGTGGACATTTTTGACAGGACCAAAAATCAAGGACCATTTGGCATAGACCAAATATACTCATGGATATTTTGGACAAGACCAAATGCCCTGCAAGGATTGGCAGAAGAGCCAACATTCTTAGTAATCTGAGGTAATGAAGCCATTGATAATCACTTGATGGTCGTTTTAGAAGTTAAAGTAATAAAGTCTTGTTGAAAAAATTTTAAATTATTAAGTAGAAAGTGAAAATGTTCACCTGGGCATTTTACTTTATTTGGAAATTTTGGAAATTTTATCTCTTTTCCAATTGTTCTCTCTCTTATTTTATTTTATTTTTTGTAATACAAATGCATCAGCTAGGATTTCCACAATGCTAGGTAATAGTGATAGCCCTTGTTTGGTTGTTGACTTGAATTTTTCTAATGCTTTATCATTAAGCATAACACTAAAATATATATATAAACTTACTAAAACATGTTTATTAGAAATGGATTTTAAATTTCATCAAGTAATGTCCAGCCTCTTCTGTAATGATCAAATTATTATTTTTTCCTTTGACTTCCTAATATAGTGGAGTATAGATTTTCTTGTATTTTCTTGCATTGAAAATCTATACTACTGAATGTCTGTTGAAAATCTTGCAGTGAATCTCACTTGATCATGGAATAATATTCCTTCAGTGTGCACCCAGATTTTGAATTTTTGCTTCAATAGTTATAAGTTCATTGGTCTGCTTTTATTATTATTATTATTATTATCATCATCATCATCGTCATCATCATCATCATCATCATTATTAACTGTTTTGGGGTAAGCTTTGGTATCTGTGTTACACTACAATGTATCTGGAAATACATTGATGAAACTCATGCTTTAGGCTTTGGACCAATGTAAAAAGCTTCCAATTTACTGATTCTTTGAACACTCTCTTGTGTTTAGGTTGGCTCTTTGACTGTTTCCTAGTCTCCCTTGGTTTTCTTCTTCGATTAATTTTGGTAACTTATGAGTTTCTAGACAATCATCTATTACATTTATGTTTACAAATATGAGTTATACACAGTCATTTTTAATTTATAACTTATTTTCCTTTATATTTGTGGATATTTTCTGCCTCTTATCCTTAATTTTCTGTATTTATGTTTTACTCTCCCACTCCCTTTTTTCTTAGTAGGCCAGATAGTAGTTTTTATTTAAATTTATATAGTATTATATTTTGTAAAAATAAGTGGTTATTTGGTTAGTTTTATTGCTTTTGCTTTTGATTCCTGACTTTCTCTAAATTAAATCTACTTTTTTCTTTTCCTTTTTTTCATACTTGAGTAAGATGTTTAATTCATTTTAGTTGTATTTCTTGATTTGTAAGAAGTATTATTATTTCTTGATTTTTAATTTTCATTGACCTATGAAATTTCCTGTAAGTACAGGTTTTAGCAAATTTCACATTTTATATACATAACATTTTAAAAGTCACATTCTGCAGTCGAGTATTTATTTCCAGTTATCCCAGAAATGGAACATTTAAGAAAATTTCCGAGTGTTTGGAATGTTTTGTTTCCTTTTTTCCCCACGTTTTGTTGCATTGTAAATAGAAATAATGGACTTTTTTTGTTTGTAATTTATTATCTCTTAATTCTGGCATTATAGATTCTTATAAACCTCCATGGGCATCCTATAGTTTCTTGAAATGAAAATGTGTTTTCTGTTTCTAGGGTATGGAATTTGAAATGTGTCTCTTAATTCTATTAAGAATTAAGTTGTCATAGTTGTCTTTCTCCATTTAATCTATTAAGTACTTTTATCTGTTTCTTCTTGTATCTGTTGCCACATTTTTTCTTTATACAGTGATAAGAGACATAATATGATAAACCTTCATTGTGAGTTATACGTTTTTATATTATTAAATATTCATCTTTAAATTTCTAAAATTATAATTTATTTTCCTTGACATCTATGGATATTTTCTGCTTCTTAGTCTTAATTTTTTAATAAAAGTTTTAAAGATAAAAAAATTAAAGATAAACTTACAAGCTTCTCTATCCTGAATTTAACCATCAATAATACTTATTATGATCTCTACTATTCTTGATATATATCTTTGACCACATTATTACTTTAAAACTTTGCTTCACTTTGTACATGTGGGTCTCTTGCAAACAAAATGTAAAGCTTGTTTTTGAATTTACTCTGGTGATATTTTCCACAGGCGGAGTTTTCCAATTCACATTTATTGATATAACATATATACTTGATTCTAATTAATTTTTTGCACTCACTTGCATATTTCTGTGCCATTTCCTTTGTCTTCTGTCTTTACTACATGGTCTGTGTTTTCTTTGATTAAAAAAAGTTAAAAGCTATATAGGCTATTTTTATTACTATTTAAATTTTAATCTTTCATTAATGTGCTTTATACCTCTATTTGGGGATATTTTAACTTCAGAAATAAATAATATCAAGTATTTATTTATGAAATATGAAAGTTGAGAATATTCTCTTACTCAACTTTCAACTTCCTATGAAAGTTGAGAATATTCTCTTACTCATATTTATCCTCTAATACCTCTTCACCCCACCTCTTTACTTTTGTCATTGTGCTCGAAGATTCTTTCCAATTCTATATAATTTTGTTATTATTATATGGAATATTTTATTATTGTATTTATTACATTTAAGGGATTATAGTTTGACTTTGAAATTATTATAAATTATTCAGTCTTAGTTCTAAATGTAAGTGGGTTCACTGCTCACATCCTCTGCTTACCTCTGAATCCCCTATTTTTGAGATCCTGATTTTGAATCTTCTCTTGGTCGGATGTATTACATCCCTGAGTAAATTTTGAAGACGAGTTAGTAAATGTTGCATTACCTGATGCTTATTAGAAAATGCGTTTTTATTACTTTTATACACGGTTGTGAACTTAGTGGGAACTGAATACTCAGATCATGTTCTCTCTTAAGTCTCTGTAGACATTCCTTCACTACTTTCTATCATTGAATGCTATTGTGAAAAAGTTAGAGGCTGCCTGACCTTTTCCCCTGTAATCGATTAATTTTTAAATATCTTGATTTTATGGTATTCAGTGTTTATTCTTGAAATTCTATTACTTTACCAAGATTTCTCAATTTTGGCGATTCTCTGTTACCTTTTTCTTGGAACATCAGATATTCCTTTATTTCAGCAAAGTTATTTATTACAGATTCGAGCACATTTTGTTTTGCTCTGTTTTGTTTTGCTGTCTACTTCTAGAATACCTTTTATCTGCATGTTGGATCTCTGTTTTCAAACCTTCTTATCTGTCATCTTCTCTACTTGCTTTCATCTACTTGTCCTTCTCCTCTGCATTTTGTCAGTTTTTTGAAGACTGTTTTCCACATCATCAACTTTGTTTTTGGTTTGTGGATGTTACCTCTTATTACTTTAATATATTTATTGGTTCTGCAATGATATTATTTTTGTTGTCAGTTTCTTTCTTCAACTGCCAGCTCCCCTTTCATCTTATTCTGATGTCTTATCATCTTATCTTTTGATCTCTCTAGTATCTCTGCTAATTGTTGTATATAATTTTCTTCTGTGCCCTGTTCTTTCAAAATAGATTATTCATTGGTCTTTTCCATGCTCTGTTTCTTTCTGTCATCCTTTTGTCCCCTTGGTTCATTTTTTTTCTAACTTTCTTATCTTCGATTGGGACATAAATCAGAACTTTTTTCTCGGCTCCCAAACAATGAGGGTAATAGTTCTTTAAATGTCCTCCTTACGTCCTTAATTCTGCTTTCAGAAACTGAGTTTGGGTCTTGATGGTTTGTCTTTTTCTGTAGCCCTGCAGCAGTATACAAAGGTTAGTAAGGTTCCTGGGCAGGACACAGTTGATGAATTTTATCTCCAAACTCCGTGATTCTAAGTTTTAAGTGCTGCTTTTGATTCGAAGGCCCCATTGATCTGTTGGTTTGGTGTGACGAAACTTTCTTTTCTTTGTTTATGTTTTCCTCTTGTCCTTCAGCCAAACTTTAGTTTGCATTTCGAGACAATTAGCCACCATTTTTTTCCAAAAGTCTCTTGGTAAACTTAAAGCACATATTCTTCTTTTGAGGGATTTCCAAACACATCTCTGTTTTCAGATGTTGATTCTTACTGCAGATTTAGCCCTGCTCTGTACATTTAGTGCAATAATCAAATAACCACCAAGTTTGGAGGTGTTTTCTAATAAGATTTTGATTATCACGAAAGCCTCCTGTCATGAGGATTTACCCATACTCTTAGTACTGTCTGGATAAAATACTCTAGTTCTTTCCTTTGTAGATTGCCACATCCCATTTTAGAAATATCAAGGACACCATGTTATGAACTGTTCTGAAGTTTTTAAGGAAGATGAATATTAGTAGCAGCATTGCATTGTACAGTATTCACTCTTTCATAGATAATAACTGTCTTTTTTGAGTGCACTCTTATTAGCTTTTGAGGCTAGATTTTGCAACTTATTATTGTCCTCTTAATGGCTAAAATGTGAAATATTTGTAAACATTAGTCCTTGTAGGCTTTTTAAAGACTTCTTAAAGCTATTATCACATTCAGTCCATCAACATTTGTAAGTAGGATGCCCAGTGTGAGAGAGAAGGGGACTTAACACTCCTTGTTGGTCTCAGGGACCATTTCATGCTGGAAGGAAGTTTTGAGCTTGATCTTAAAACTTGAGTGGACATCAGAATCACCCTGAGGGCTTATTGAAATATACATTCCTGGGCCTTACCCCCAGAGTTTCTAATTCATTAAGTCTGGAGTGGAAGGTGAGAATTTACATTTCTAATGGGTTCTTGGGCGGTGCTGCTAGTCTAGGGACTCTTCTTTCTCTTGAAGGATTGGAATTTTGGGACCTTCAAAATGTAGGTAAAAGTATTCTATGGAGAGGAAAAACGTGAACTAACATGCAGATCTCAGCATCTTCTTGACTTTTAAGCCATTTTCTTTATTATGAAAAGAGTTTGTTTTATAAGAGATGCTTATGAAGCGTATTTCTGATACATTTTGCTTTTCTGTATCCAACAAATGGGTATAGATATCTACTAGGAATATAGAAAAATAAAAGATAAATACACACACACACACATTCATAAATGGGGTAAAATGTTCCAAGTTGGTTTCAGAACTCAATATATAATTTGAAATGAAATCCGATTTCAACAGTATTCTGGGATTATTGGTCTGAGCCACTCATTAGCTGTGAGAAGTCTGGCTTCCTTGCCAGACGTTTGTGGGACTGACTGCTCTTCTCCTTTCCATTTTAAATGAACTGACCCTGATATTTCCAGATACCTCTAAGGCTCATTCAGCTAGCCCCTTCAGCGACTTTGTTGGCAGTGTACATTTTCCATAAGAAACAAGACGATGTTTCTCATGGGGTAGATTTGGCAGGCATAAAGCTACTACATAACCTTGTTCTGATTCCATGAGGTTGGATTCTAAAGAAAGATAATTCAGTGTTATAGCTCTTGTTCTTCTGTGTATACCTTTGTCAGCAACTTTCAGTCTTCCAAATGTCTTTCCAAAGTATGAGCACACTGCTTGCATGCCTAAAGAGATCTTTGAACAATCAAACTGCAGACGATGGATTTTGTACCTTTGCAGTTGCTCTCCTGAGTGTTGAATTTAGAGCAGACACTGGGGGTTATTCTGGAATCTGCCCTCCCCAGTGAAGAAAGACTAGTGTTAGTGAGAATATATGAGGCATGGACTTTAAATTTGAACAGCTGTTAATGAACTGAGTAACATTTATAGAGTGTCTTTACTGCTGATTTCCATTCTTAAATTATGGAATGCAAAAGTTTTTTTTTTTTTTTCTCCTGGCTTCAAAGAGTTTATGTTACAGAAGCCTTGGGCAGGTTATTTTTCCCAAGACCTCAGTGTCATTATCTGGAAAATGAAGATATTGGACCAGGTTGAACTACATGGTCTTTAATATCTACTCTCTAACGGGCACTATGAGCCTATAGATAATAGACTTTTAGAATGAATTCTTGTATTTGATTTAAGGGAGGCACAAGGAATATATATTTCAGTGCTTTTGAAGGAAGCATAGTAGAGAAAACACTGTTCCTGCCTAGTTTCATTATACTGCCCTCCACTGAAAATGTTTATACGGGGTTGAGCTATGGAGGAGAATTGTTTTTCAGACTTTCTGGAATCCTTGAAAACAAGAATTAGGAGGGGTTTTTTGTGGAGGGAAGGCAACCAAATAGTCTTAAGTGTAGACCCAGGTGATGATTCTAAGTGTCACATCAGTTCAGAATAGCTTAGCAGAGTTATAATTATGTGAATGGGATGCTGCAGCCAGAGCACCTTCCCCATGGGTGATGACAAGGAAAAGGAAGATGGCCACTTACTCAAATATCAAGGACAAATGGGGTCTTAGAATTCCTAGTGTCCCGGTAATCAACTCATCAGTCTTGTGGCTTCATGAGCTTCACTCTTTGGAGTGAAGGGAGTGTCACAAAGCACTAAATTTTGTTTTGTTTTTCTAGTCATGGAGGTTCTCTGGAATTCCTAAATGTTTAGTTCGAGTCGGTACCACTGGTTAATTTTCTCCTGGAAAGCAGGTACGCATATACTCATTCATACCACAAATCTCTTCAGAGCCTGACCTGTGCTGGCTGCTAGGGATATAAGAACCAAAAGGAACACATTACTCATCTTTGAAGAGTGATTTTGAGAGAAGATCATTTTACATGTTGTACAGAAGAAAATGTGCATCATTTTTTTCACAGAAATTTTAGATGGAGACCACATGCTAAGTGTAGAACTTGGTCATTTTTAATGACATTGACTCCTTACCCACAAATCCCGCAGGATCATTAACAGTTCAAAGACTTTATCACTAAAAAAAAAGTGGACCAATCAATATGCATTAATCTTGGGTTTTTCTTGAAAAGTTTTTAGTAAAATACCCAAATCAGAAAAATAAAACTAAAAACTTGTGATATCATATGATATGAAGGCTATGAAAATCACTTAGAAACATAGAGTCACAAAATTTTTTAGCTGAGAGAGAACTTGCTCATCATCTAGTCCAGAGATTCCTTAGCTAGGACCCCATGAAAGGTTTAGAAGGGCGGGTGGGTTATATGCAAAGACTGAAAATGCCTATAGACTACTTGTGGCAGAATTTCCATCCTCTGCATTATTGACATTGTAGACCAGATCACTCTTTGTTGTCGGGGTTGTCCTGTGCATTGTAGAACCTTTGGCAGAATCCCCGACACCCACCCACTAGATGCCTGTAGCACCCTCCTTCAGTTTTGAGA
The DNA here is from genome assembly GCF_902729225.1 of Pteropus medius. NCBI lineage: Eukaryota > Metazoa > Chordata > Mammalia > Chiroptera > Pteropodidae > Pteropus > Pteropus medius. Next base: position 2,568,030 of record NW_024344374.1, read on the forward strand.
ACCAAAAAATGTCTCTAGATCTTGCCAGATACCCCTAGGCTGGGGAAGGAGAGTGTGTAAAACTGCTCTATGATAACATAGAATTAGTAGAAGAATCTAATTCTCAAGACCAATCTTTTTATGTTCAATTAGAACCATGTAATTCAGAATCTCTGACTCATTCATTCATTTCTTCATTCATTCAATACATTTGCTGAGTACCTGTTGTGTGATGTGTCCCCAACGTGAAAGATACCAATGTAAATAAACAGGCATAGACCTGCTCTCAGCATGCTTATGTTCTAGCAGAGGAAGACAGACCACAAACAAGTAGGTATCATGTCAACAGTGATGGAAATAAAGGCGCATAGGATGATAGAAAGAAAGTAAGCATGGTCAGGGTTGCACATAGGGGACTGGATTTCATGGGAGTGGGGCGGATGTTAGGTGGAGTTGTCAGGGAAAAACCCTTGGAGGATGGAACCTTTGAGCACAGGCTTGAATGATGAGAAGTCAGCCATATAAAACAGCATCTGTCTCTGAATAACAATAAAAAGTAAGGGAATGAATTAAGTCAAAAATATCTCTCAAAATATGAGAAGGAAATCTTGTAAAACACGCCCTTTGTGCAAAAAGGTTGACCGTCATAGTCTAATCTCTTCATTTAGCAAAATGATCCAAGTAAAGCCTTTAAAAGACTTGCTCAAGGTGAAAATGGCAGGCAGAGTCATCACACCTGCTGGGAACAAATTCTTTCATTTGCTAGATAGGCATTTCCGTATCCTTGTCTTTTTTTTTTTTTTTTTTTTTTTAAGAACAGCCCAATAACAAATAAACTGAAAAACCTAAGTTTGTTGGGCAAAAGCGAGATTTATCATTAAGGATTTATGGAGTGTGGGCTTGGCCGAGTAGCTGAGCACTCTAGTGTTTTCACATCATGATAAATTCTATTGTTGTGTTGACAGACAAATGTCTTAACTTACTGCGTAGAAAATCACTTAGGGTGCAGTGATTTTTAGGATTAAACTTACTTGCTGAAAGAAGATTGGGGGTTGTGAAAGAGAAATTTCTTAGCTTTTTTTTTTTTTTAATTTCCTAATTTTGGGATATCTGCCATTCCATATATAAGCACATACTATAGTGTGTTTTTCCTGTTATAAGATTCTATTAATTTGTTGAAATGAGTGGGAAAACGAATAGATCTGAATGGGCCAGTTAGTTAGTTTAATAAGGAGTAAGGACAGCCTTCTAATGGCTTCTGTTATAGATGGAGGCCAAAAGGAGAAAAAAGAAAATCATGTTCTCCTTGGGTTGGAAGACTTGAAAGTGTTCATGATCCACACAAGCCCAGCCATTAGTTACCTTTCCAGAGAGCAGTCTGCTTAGAGCTTTATCTTGACAGGGTAGTTAAATCAGGAACCAGGGTTTGGGGAGGGACAGACAGACAGACCCAGGTGCCAGGCATGTGTAATCAGTTTTGTCAGATATTTAAAAATTAGACTGGAAAGGTCATTGTTTGCTTGGATCAGGACCTTGTGTGCCACTGATAGAGACAGACTTGGGACAAGTCGGTGTCATCTCATAGAAGTGACTTGTCTGAATTTTCTGAGCAAACCAAGAGCACAAGGTGATGTATGTGCAAATCTCAGAGGAATTAAATTGGGATTTTTGTGGACTTTTCCCCAAATAAAAGATGTTCTTCTAGCAAAACTTTCTTATACTCTCCACAAGTCAACCATACATCATTTTGGGGTCTCTCTCTCTCTCTCTCTCTCTCAATGGTAATTAGGAGCAAGGTAAGTTTTTAAAATAGTTTCCGGATTCGTTCACTGAAACTAGAATTTAGACCTTGTGTGGTTGGCGGGACCTTCTGTGCCACAACAGTTATGGCCATGAAGACATGCCCAGGGCCTGAGATCAGTCAAGCTTTAAAATCCACAGAGGAGGTACTCAAGGCACAGTTTGGTCTTTCATGATGTGCGAGATGACTTTGACTGTAGCTTCTGCTTACTTTGCGTCGTAATCAGTTCTGTAATGAAGACCCAGCAGCATATCTGCAACTTCCCTTTAATTTTACAATTTTTATAATGAGAGTTCTTGTAGTATGAAAAGTCTGTGGAAACCTAGCCAGCGTTCTGAAGAGTGTATAAAAGAACACCGTGATTTTCTGTCTCTGCTGTTTAGGTGAGGTTTGGCCCTAGAAGAGAGAGATCACTTATCTCTGGTTCTAAGTGCTAGGGCAAGAATGGCTTCAAAGTTTCCAAGGAACTTCCTGATGGGACCATGACATTTCAGAGAATTCATTCAACACCTAGAATGGTTTTCAGTCATTCGAAAGAACGAGATGAGCTGGGATCTCATTTGTCATTGTTGCTTTTTGAGAATTTTAGAGTGAGGAGGTGTTTTGTTTTGTTTTGTTTCTCAAGGTGAATATTGTCAGGACACTTCTCAGAATTACAGTTATCTAGTGAACCATAGATTCCCCTTTACAGACAATGAAGTCTGAAGCTACCGAGATACCACCCTGCTTCCTCCCTTTCTTTTCTAGTCCCTTCTCTCCTCTTTTATCTCCTTGTTCAAATCACATGCTTCCTTTTCTAAGGACAGGGCAGCTGGCAGACTGCCTATTGGTCTGTTGGCCTCAATTAGCCTTATATCATTGCAAAGGAATGCATGAATTCTCCAGAAGGTATGTACTATCTCTTTCTGTATTAGACACTCACTACCTGCTTTCATAACTGGTCACTCAGCCGAATCACTTCTTATTCACATACCTGACAATTTTTCAGTCATTTAGATTACATCCCTAGATGCTCATCTCGTTTTAATGACGATCCCAAGGTATCTGTTATAAAATACTACTCCAGCTTACTCTGTAATACTTGAAAACTTTATGCAGGAAAACAAAGCTAAAACGAGATAACCTGAAGACTAGCATTCTTGGCTAGAAGGTGACTGGGTTATTAATCTGCAGATTGCCTGCTTCAGACTTTGTGCTTATATACAAGGTTCCACAGATGGACCAGGCCGACCACGTAGAACAGAGGCCATATGCATTGGCAAGATTCAAGGTCTCATGGTATTCCTCTGCTACTATTTAAATTCAGTCTCATATTGGGGGTTACATATGCGATTGCAAATTAATTCTTTCTCTTCCGAAAATTTGGTTTTGAAGAACAGCTGTGTCTCCCTTCTGAATTCCTTAATTATTTATCCTCCCTGATATGTTAAACCTTTCATTAGTGTGGTGAATTGCCAAGAGTACACAGAACTGCTTAGATCATGTAGCAAACAGTATAAACATTTGATAGGACATTTGAAGACACTACCACATGATGAGCCAGGATCTATAGTAGTACCAAATGCTGTGGGACTGATGGAGGTAGCTGGTTGTTGGAAGTTCTTTGTTGGTTTATTTTGCTAGTTTATTTATTTTTTTTTTAAACTATAACATAAAAATAGTACATATGTCATTTGTACTTGAATTCAGAAGGGGACTGACTTTTTCCTAACAGATTCCCTGTTAATTTTGAGTGTACATGCTCATATCTGAATTCAAATTAAATTTAAAAATGAATTACATGCATATTGTTCTATATATATAGTTTTACATGTATAGTATATATATATGTATGTATGTATGTTTATAATCTCTCAAATATAGTCTCTCTCTTTTTCAGTAATATATATGTGTTACTGAAAAGAGATTTTTCTTTGATTTCTCAGTCTGGTCCTGTTTGGAAAGATTTTTTCAATGATTTTTAAATTATTGGAATTCTCACTTTGACCATAACAAGAGTAAATGATAAGTAATGATATAGAACAGCCCGTGTTGCTAAGGATAGCAACCCAACATTCACAAGTGGATTAATTAGTGATCCCCCCATCTGCCCTGTTTTTCATCCTAAGCATGAAAATTCCTCCCAAACTATGGTCCTTGGGCTCATGAAACATTAACCTCATCATATCAACAGTTTATGATATACAAATATATTTGTAGAATAATCCTTAGGCTCCTGATTTTTCTATTTTCCTAGCTGAACTATACCAAAGTTTACACATTCCACTACCTGTCCTTGGATAATTGGTTTTTCCACTCGTAGGAAAGGAAAGTAAGAAAAGCACAAACAACAGGTGCTAACTAAAGCCTTTTATTAGAGTTGCGATTCAGGAGAACTGGGGAGTTCAGTGTCTCATAAATGAAACTAGGTTTCTGGAGTGGACAGAGGAAAAGCACCTGATGGTGTTTCTGGTTCTGTTTCTCAAAGGCTTTGAAGGTTATAATTAGTTGCTGCTGAGTCCTGGTGGCTGGGGTGCTTCACGGCTTTACTTCTGGTCTGCCAGAGTCCTTGAGTCGGAGAACAGGTTAGATCCAGGCAAGGCCTGCGTGTTTAAGTTGGACTCTTCCTGGAGACAGTTGGGATTTTGACTTGAAGACCATGTTTATGCTCCTGGGCCATGCAGGCTTAAAAAGCAGGGCTCGCCAAGCTGACCCAGGCAAGGGTGGATGGTGGCAGGATTGGGAGAACCCTGTGAAATGTCAAGGGTGCCTCCCCTGTCTCCAGTTACTTCTGGGCAGTGAATTGGAAGGACTCGCCATGAGGCTGTGGATTGTCTCCTTTCACCTTCACAGGAGGAAAACAGAGGCATCTTGGATCTCTGGAATTCTGAGCATAGAAAGCGTATGGGCAAATGGTATAAATTAAAATTGGTGTTTTTAAGAGGGAGAAAGGGCAGCCTGTGTCCATAACCTCCCTTTCCCCATCCTCATGTGTATATTCCAAATCATTAACAAAATCTTTGGATTTTCTTTAAATATGACTTCAAGAGTTTGTCAAATATGGAAAATTGGATTTGGGTTTCCCAGCAAAACCCCAAATTTTGAAATCTCCAAACTATTAATGTAAATCGAACAAACGAACAAGTGATAATAAGTAGCACTGAAGAGTAATGAGTAATTAGAATGGTCTAGGACAGCATTCCCCAACCTTTTTGGCACCAGGAACCAGCGCTCCTATGAGAATCTAATGCCCGATGATCTGAGGTGGAGCTGAGGCGTTGATGCCAGCGCTGCAAATACAGATGAAGCTTCACTCTCTCCCCCGCCACTCACTGGCCCAGTTCCTAACAGGCCACGGATCGGTACCAGTCTGTGGCCGGGGATTGGGAACTCCTGGGCTAGGGGTTTCATGTAGGAGGACTGATCGCATTGGGGACTAGGTTATTTGAGAAAGAATCCATATTCATCTAGCAGACGTCATCATCATGAGTGGTGTTTAAGAGTCTAGTCACCGGATGAAACTAATGCACTGGGGGTAAGAGATTGGGGTGGGGGCGCTGCTTATTTGATTTGTAAATTCATCTCATGACCTTTTGAAATAGCATTTCTTTTTAGTTAGTTCAGAAGCTTCTTCTTCTCCTTTTGATTTTGCTGATTGGGTCAGTGAGGAAAAAAAATATTGCTAATCTCATTATTACAGAAATTTTAAATGAAGCAAGTAGATATGAGATCACGGCTTTTGACTTTAAATCATAGTTTTGTAGCAGATCAGTCTGGTTTAGCTCTTTAAGGTTGCTGCTCCTTCTAGGTTGATGAAGCAGTCAATTATGCAAAGCTTATTTCTCATCTTTGTCCTCGTTGTTGGTTTCTCAGAGGATTACCATCTGCTGCAAAAACATACTGTGGTTGATGGTGGGGTCGTCCTCAGGCCCAGCGTTTGTCGCCTCCCCCTCGCTATTCTCTTCTTCTCTCATCTCGTTTGTCGCACAGGAGTACATCCTCAGTCTCATAAACACGTCAAGTTTCTGTTTCTTTGATTGTTTAGGCCATGCTGGCAATTTCTGTTTTCTTCTTGTCAGCGTCTTCAGGAGAAATGTGTACACAAAGAGAAAATGGCTTTCAAAGGAGGCGACATCCTCATTTCAGGACTTGGTGCAGACATCAGATTGAAGGCCATTCGGCCGTACCTGAGGCTGGTTCTCTCAGCAGCCAGGAGATTAACCTTTTATAAGGCTCTGAGCTATTTTTGAGGTAGAGGCTGTAGCAACATTAAAGCTAGAACCCATTAGGAAATCACTTTCATCATCTCTTCTTTTTCCAAATCAGTGGCTTTTTTTTTTTTTTCTGATCTCATAACCCTTTAATCTCCTTTGTAGCAGAACAAGGAGATTGTTGGTTTGTGTTTGCATCCAGCGAAGTTAGAATCCTTGATAACAGCTTCAGAAGACACCCAAGTATCAGAGAACTGTATAGAGAGATAAATTTCATCTCGGGGTAGGTGACTTAATGCTGAAGGTGCCCTGCTTTCCTTGTGCAGATCCATAATTTTCGTGGATACTGTGAAACCAGGCTCAAACTTTCCAAAAGATACACAGCAGAAAGGCTTTTGTTGCGTTTATTTCTAAAGGCTTGAAGTTTCGAAGGGAAGAGATTTTGTTTTCCTCTGGGCCACACAATGGAGCTTTCAGAGAACCTCTTTTAAAAGGAATAGCTACAGCCTTTGTGTTGAAGGGTGTGTCTGTTGGCAGGGTCTGCTGATGCAGACAGACTGGCTGGTGATTAACAAAGGTCATTAGACTTTGGAATCTGGCAAGCAGAGTCGGATGGTATGTCTTCTGTGTGTGGAAGGACGACTCCCAAGAAGCCAAGGCATTCTGGAGGTTCCCCCCACCCCGCCCCCAAACCCTGCTGTAGAACAGGGTCTGGCCCAGGAGTGTCCTGCAGTAGCCAGTGCTCTGCTGGGACTAACGGACAAGCATATCAATCATGGGATAAAAGAACCTTTGGAGATCTTGATGCATGACATTTGAGCAAGAGAAAGGTGCAGCTTTTCAGAAAGGAATGAAAACAGTTCATTCTTTGTTGGGAAGAGAAGGGCATAGGAGGAGCCCAGCCTGCCCTTCCACCGTTCACGTCTGGTTGTCAGCCTGCAAGAGCCCAGAGAAGCCATGTTGTGCACGGAGGAGAAGCTCTGAGCTAAAATGGCTGCTCCTAAGCTCAGAGGACTAGGGCAGCTTAGTGAGTCTTAGAGCTTCAGTGACGCAGGAGCTCATATCTCTTGAAAGTGTGATAAACACATTCAGCAGAGCTGTGGCTTGTTTGGCTGAGATGAAAGGACTAAGCTTGGGGGATGGGACGTGCACACTGGATGATCTGCTTTTTTTCTGTGAAGTGTTCTAAATGCAGGAGTCGTCTGCACCATGGAAAAATTTGTTTTCAGGTCTAATGGACTGTGCGAAAGGAGACGTGGGGTGGGGCCTCAGTGACTGCTGTAATTTGATCCAGAGCTGATAGCAACCTCTTCCACACAATTTGGGTTGGTGCTTAGACATAAAAGCTTGTGTATCTGGAATATTGAGGCTTAGTTAGCTGAAAAGACTCTGGTGCACAGTTCAGTGTTTATTGAAAAAGGATAAATTGCTGGGTGAAAGAAGAGGAGGTAAATATCTGCGTCTCACCCTGCAAGCTCAGTCGGTCCAGAGCTGGACTTGCCAGAAGTTATTTTAGCAGGCTATCAGCAGGAGCATTCTTTCATAGAAAATCCTCCTGCAATGGCTTCTTTTGCTCCATTGACATATTACTAGACTTTGTTCTCCTACAGGAATAATTTATCTTTTACAATGAAAGAAGAGAAAGTTGCTATACGATAAAAGTATAGAAAGATTTGGCTACAGCCTTAGTTCTGGGCCATCTGGTTCTAGATTACAATGACTCAGTAGAGTTTGCAGTGAGCTCAGTGAAATAACTCACTTCATTAAGGTAATGACTGGGTATCTCAACTCAGGATATATATTAAGATAGGAAGGACTACACCTTCGAATACATTTTTAACTTCTTAATGGTGAAACTCTCCACTGAATTAATGTGCAGTTATATATATATACATATATTTACAGTAAATAGCAGAATGAAGGTAGCTGGGCAAGTATTTTTTTACATTAGGTTCATAACTTTTTGTGTCCAAATATGTACTTCACATTTATAAAGGAGAGCAGTGGGAAAAGATAAAAGCATGACTTAGAAGCCCCTCTTCCAAACCATGAGTTTCTGTTGCCTTAATGTAAATTGAGGTACCAAGGTGCAACTTTAAACAAGAAACCAGATTGTCATCTGAAGTTGGTTGTTTGAGAATCTCATGAGATATTTTATGACCTAATTAGATTGGAGAAGCTGTTAGGTTATAATTGGTAGGTAGTAAAAAGCAAATAACCATTTAGCTCATAAAAAAAAAAAAAGCAACTCATGTGTTTGTGGAAGGGAGGAAAGAAGTGTATCCCAATATCAGTTAAGATATTCAATTAAAATAAAAAAATTATTTTTTAAATTTTATTTCTTAAAATTATTGATTAAAATAATAAAAGCTTTATCACCATTCTGAGATTCAGTACTATTTCACCATTTAGTGATAAAACATCAGTGTTATAATATTAAAAGTGAATAAAGATTGAAATTTGTCCTTTCTTCTGTGTGAACATCCTTTTTTACTTCTGAGAAGGTTCTAGTTCAAAAAGAAGATGGGTCCAAGCCAGAACCAGAGTCAGTATTTACTTGCCAAGAAATTTTAATTCAGTCAAGAAATTCAGAAACTACTAAAACTTTGGAAGTATTGAGGGTTTTCTTGACAAATGGCATCAGAAGATATATTTATATCAAGCAAGATAAAGTTTATCTGGTTTTCTTTTTTCCTTCTTTGAAGTTATGAAGTCAAGGACATCATTCCCATTATGTCTGACTGCCCGCCTTTGGCCAGTATTCCAGCTGGTAGAGTTCAGTAAGAAAAATCTGCCAATATCGGAATTTTTCCATTAATGGTCTTCAAGCCTCATCAGCTTGGGGTCCACGTTTAGTGCATTCCTTACAATGTTTTGTTCTGACTTCCGGCACAGGTTCCTAATGTGAGAGGGTAGACCCAGATCATGGAGGTGCTTCAGTGTGATGGCTGTGACTTCAGAGCCCCATCTTATGAAGATCTTAAGGCGCACATTCAGGATGTCCACACGGCATTTCTGCAGCCAACGGACGTTGCTGAAGACAATGCTAATGAGCCACGATCCGGGTCCATGAATGCCGGTAATCAGACCGAGGTGGAGTTTTCTTCTATAAAGGATGAATTTGTGATTGCTGAGGATTTGTCAGGTAAATCTATGCTAACTGATATATGCCATTGCTCTCATCTGTTTTGAGCCTGTGGCCATGGTTCTTGATATGCGTGGCTTCTACAGAGTTTCTTGCTCTTTTAAGCCATTTTTGTGGTTTGGGCATCAATGTTTCTCTTCTTGAGTATCCTCAGTTATTGTCCTCTCAGCTTCCTTCTGTCTCTTAGTTTCCTTTCAATTTGGGAAACAAGGTAATCTCTCGAACAGTTGTACTTTTATAGCTATGTGGCACATTAATGGAGATGAGAAGGATATTGTACCTAAAAGATGAGAACACTGCGTGTTCTCCCATGAAAAGTAATATGTTTACATTTGTTAGTGCTTCGTTAATATTCTTCAGGGCCTCATCTTGAGCACTTAGGCCTTTTGAGTGTGATGTTTATTAATGAAGAATAATTGAAAAGAAAAATTGATTTGCACGATTAAATTTCTTAATTCTCTTTTGCTTGGCTTTTCTCCTCCCACTTACCTTATGCTTTCTCTGTAGGTCAAAATGCAGCTGCATTGGGAACCGGAAGTTACTATGGCCACAGTCCAGGATATTACAGTCAGCATATTGTCCCTAATCCCAAACCAACAAACAAGTTTTTTCAATGCAAGTTCTGCGTCCGCTACTTCAGGTCAAAAAACCTCCTCATAGAACACACTAGGAAGGTCCACGGAGCCCAAGCTGAAGGGAGTTCGGTGGGACCCCCCATTCCAGGATCCTTAAATTATAACATCATGATGCATGAGGGATTTGGAAAGGTCTTCTCTTGCCAGTTTTGCACATACAAGTCACCAAGGAGGGCGAGAATAATGAAGCATCAGAAGATGTACCACAAAAACAATTTGAAGGAGACCACTGCTCCCCCACCTGCTCCTGCTCCGATGCCAGACCCCATGGTCCCTCCCATGTCCCTGCAAGACCCCTGCAAGGAGCTGCCAGCGGAGGTTGTAGAGCGCAGCATCTTAGAATCCATGGTCAAACCTTTGACCAAGTCTCGAGGCAACTTTTGTTGTGAGTGGTGCAGCTACCAGACACCCCGCCGAGAACGCTGGTGTGACCACATGATGAAGAAACACCGCAGTATGGTCAAGATCCTTTCCAGTCTCCGACAGCAACAAGAAGGGACGAATCTACCTGATGTGCAGAACAAGAACGCCCCCAGCCCCACCCCCAACTCCACCTACCTGTCCATGAATGCTGCAAGCCGGGAGATAGCTAACGCGAACGTCTCCAACTACAGGGGCTCCATCAGCAACTCCATCATGAGACCCAATTCTTCTTCAGCTTCCAAGTTTTCGCCCATGTCTTACCCTCAGATGAAGCCGAAGTCACCTCACAATTCTGGCCTTGTTAACTTGGCGGAGAGATCTCGTTATGGAATGGCTGACATGACCAATTCTTCTGCCGACCTGGAAACTAACAGCATGCTGAATGACTCTAGTTCTGATGAAGAGTTAAATGAAATAGACAGCGAGAATGGCTTAAATGCTATGGATCACCAGACAGCAGCCATGTCTGCAGAGCAGCTCATGGGGTCGGACGGCAACAAATTATTGGAGACAAAGGGGATTCCCTTTCGAAGATTCATGAACAGGTTCCAGTGTCCTTTTTGTCCTTTCCTCACCATGCATCGACGTAGCATCTCCCGTCATATAGAAAACATCCACTTATCTGGAAAGACAGCCGTCTACAAATGTGACGAGTGTCCGTTTACTTGCAAGAGCTCATTAAAGCTGGGGGCTCACAAACAGTGTCACACGGGTACAACGTCAGATTGGGATGCCATGAATTCCCAGAGTGAAAGCATTTCTTCCTCACTGAATGAAGGCGTAGTGTCTTATGAGAGCTCGAGCATCAATGGTAGAAAGTCAGGAGTCATGCTGGATCCCTTGCAGCAGCAACAGCCTCCGCCACCACCGCCGCCGCCACCACCACCTCCGTCACAGCCACAGCCACCGCAGCTACAGCCGCCACATCAGGTGCCACCCCAGCCACAGCCCCCACCGCCACAGCCACCGCAGCCATCCGTGCAAGCCCCACCTCTGCACCCTTACAAATGCACCATGTGCAATTACTCCACCACGACTCTGAAAGGGCTAAGAGTCCATCAGCAGCACAAACACTCATTCTGCGACAACTTGCCAAAATTCGAGGGGCCGCCCTCCAGCCTACCATTGGAAAGTGAGACAGACAGCCACCCCTCTTCCAGCAACACTGTGAAGAAAAGTCAGACCTCAATTCTTGGGTTGTCCTCCAAGAACAATTTTGTAGCTAAGGCCTCTAGGAAGCTCGCTAATGACTTTCCTCTCGATTTATCGCCCGTGAAGAAGAGGACTAGGATCGACGAGATCGCAAGCAACCTGCAGAGCAAAATTAACCAAACCAAACAGCAGGAGGATGCGGTGATTAATGTCGAGGATGACGAGGAGGAAGAGGAAGACAATGAAGTGGAGATAGAGGTTGAGTTGGACCGGGAAGAAGAGCCAGCAGAGGCAGTCCTGGAGGTGCCCACTGCCTTTTCAACTCAACAGATTTGGGTGAGAGATGCCAGTGAGCCCCAGAAGGAGCCCAACTTCAGAAACATCACCCATGATTACAACGCCACCAATGGGGCTGAGATCGAGCTCACCCTTTCTGAAGATGAAGAGGATTATTACGGCTCGACAAACTTGAAGGATCACCAAATTTCCAATACTGCTCTGCTCAGCACCCAGACGCCAATCTACGGGACCGAGCACAACAATGAAAATGCAGACTTTAGTGACCCTGGAAGGCTTTACTATTGCAAACACTGTGACTTTAACAACAAATCGGCCCGGAGCGTCAGCACCCACTATCAGCGAATGCACCCGTACATTAAGTTCAGCTTTAGGTACATCTTGGACCCCAACGATCACAGTGCGGTGTACAGGTGCCTGGAGTGCTACATCGATTACACCAACTTTGAAGACCTGCAGCAGCATTACGGCGAACACCACCCGGAAGCCATGAATGTACTCAACTTCGACCATTCAGACCTGATCTACCGCTGTCGGTTTTGTTCCTACACGAGCCCGAATGTTAGAAGCCTGATGCCGCACTACCAAAGAATGCATCCCACGGTGAAGATAAACAACGCGATGATATTTTCCAGCTACGTCGTGGAGCAGCAGGAAGGGCTCAACACGGAATCCCAGACTCTGAGGGAGATTCTGAACTCGGCGCCCAAGAACTTGGCGACGTCCACTCCCGTGGCTCGTGGTGGCGGTTTGCCAGCTACGTTTAATAAAAACACTCCTTCAAAGACGTTTACTCCAGAATGTGAAAATCAAAAGGACCCCTCGGTTAACACCGTTGTCGTTTACGACTGTGACGTTTGCTCATTTGCGAGCCCCAACATGCATTCTGTCTTGGTTCATTATCAGAAGAAACACCCTGAAGAAAAGGCTTCCTACTTTAGGATCCAGAAAACCATGCGAATGGTGTCTGTGGACAGGGGCTCTGCCCTTTCTCAATTATCATTTGAGGTGGGTGCTCCAATGTCTCCCAAAATGTCCAACATGGGTTCCCCACCCCCCCCACAACCCCCGCCACCAGACCTCAGTACTGAGCTTTACTACTGCAAACACTGTTCCTACAGCAATCGGTCAGTTGTGGGCGTGCTTGTCCACTACCAGAAAAGACACCCAGAAATAAAGGTCACTGCCAAATATATCAGACAGGCTCCTCCCACAGCTGCAATGATGAGAGGGGCTGAGGGGCCCCAAGGCTCCCCTCGGCCCCCTGCCCCCATGCAACAGCTGAACCGAAGCAGCTCCGAGAGAGACGGCCCCCCTGTGGAGAATGAGATGTTCTTTTGCCAGCACTGTGATTATGGGAACCGGACGGTCAAAGGGGTACTCATTCACTACCAGAAGAAGCACCGGGACTTCAAGGCCAATGCAGACGTGATCCGGCAGCACACGGCCACCATCCGAAGCCTCTGTGACCGTAACCAGAAGAAGCCTGCCAGTTGCGTGCTTGTCTCCCCCTCCAGCGTGGAGCGGGACAAAACCAAACTGCGAGCACTCAAATGTAGGCAGTGCTCGTATACCTCCCCCTACTTCTATGCACTGAGGAAGCATATCAAGAAGGACCACCCCGCCCTGAAGGCCACAGTCACGTCCATCATGAGGTGGGCATTTCTAGATGGCTTGATAGAAGCTGGCTACCACTGCGAGTGGTGCATCTATTCCCACATGGAGCCCAGTGGTTTGCTCCTACATTACCAAAGGAGGCACCCAGAACATTACGTTGACTATACTTACATGGCTACCAAACTTTGGGCTGGGCCAGACCCATCCCCTCCCTCTCTCACGATGCCAGCTGAAGCCAAAACGTACAGATGCAGAGACTGTGTTTTTGAAGCTCTCTCCATCTGGGACATCACCAATCACTACCAAGCATTCCACCCCTGGGCCATGAATGGTGATGAGTCGGTGCTGCTGGATATCATCAAGGAGAAAGATGTTATTGAGAATCCCATCCCTTCATCCGAAGAGTTGGTGGGCCATATGAATTGTGAAAACAGTATGCCCACCCCGCTCCCTGAGCAGGAACCTGAATGCCTGGAGGATCCAAGACTCTCCCCGGAGAAAAGCATCCAGCTCTCTTCAGCCAACCCCGCCATCTCTTCCACCCCGTACCAGTGCACGGTGTGCCAGTCTGAGTATAACAACCTGCATGGCCTTCTCACGCATTACGGGAAGAAGCACCCGGGCATGAAAGTGAAGGCTGCCGACTTTGCCCAGGACATCGACATCAACCCAGGCGCCGTCTACAAGTGCAGGCACTGCCCGTACATCAACACCCGCATCCACGGTGTCCTGACCCACTACCAGAAGCGACACCCGTCCGTCAAGGTGACCGCCGAGGACTTTGTGCATGACGTGGAACAATCGGCTGACATAGCCCAGAACGACGTGGAGGAGACGAGCAGGATCTTCAAGCAAGGCTACGGCGCCTACCGCTGCAAGCTGTGTCCTTACACACATGGCACTTTGGAGAAACTCAAGATCCATTATGAGAAGTATCACAATCAGCCCGAATTTGATGTCTTTTCCCAGTCGCCTCCGAAGCTGCCAGTCTCCCTCGAGCCCGAGATAACCACTGAAGTGAGCCCCTCCCAAGTCTCCATCACCGAGGAGGAGGTGGGAGAGGAGCCGGTGTCCACTTCTCACTTCTCTACCTCGCACCTGGTCTCGCACACTGTGTTCCGGTGCCAGCTCTGCAAGTACTTCTGTTCCACGAGGAAGGGCATCGCCAGGCACTACCGCATTAAGCACAACAACGTCCGAGCCCAGCCGGAGGGCAAGAACAACCTCTTCAAGTGTGCCCTGTGTGCCTACACCAACCCCATACGCAAAGGGCTGGCGGCCCATTACCAGAAGCGCCACGACATCGATGCGTATTACACCCACTGCCTGGCAGCCTCCAGGACCATCAGCGACAAGCCCAACAAGGTCATCATCCCATCCCCACCCAAGGACGACTCCCCGCAGCTCAGCGAGGAGCTCCGGCGAGCCGTGGAGAAGAAAAAGTGCTCCCTGTGCTCCTTCCAGTCCTTCAGCAAGAAGGGCATCGTGTCCCATTACATGAAGCGCCACCCGGGGGTGTTCCCCAAGAAGCAGCACGCCAGCAAGCTGGGGGGCTACTTCACTGCGGTCTACGCGGATGAGCACGAGAAGCCGTTGCTGCTGGAAGAGGAAGAGAGAGGCAGCTTTGAGAAAGCCGAGGTGGAGGGAGGCGAAGGCCCGGACATCGAGTGGCTCCCGTTCCGCTGCATCAAGTGCTTCAAGCTCTCCTTCAGCACGGCCGAGCTGCTGTGCATGCATTACACCGACCACCACAGTCGGGACCTGAAGAGGGACTTCGTCATCCTAGGCAACGGCCCTCGCCTGCAGAACTCCGCCTACCAGTGTAAGCACTGTGATAGCAAACTGCAAAGCACAGCGGAGCTGACCTCACACTTGAACGTTCACAATGAGGAATTCCAGAAGCGTGCCAAACGTCAGGAGAGGAGGAAACAGCTTTTGAGCAAGCAGAAATATGCAGATGGTGCTTTTGCAGATTTCAAACAAGAGAGGGTAAGGATATGTTTTGATTTCCCTTCCCCCAGGAGGCCTCTCATCACTGGTGCCCACATGCACTTCTTCGTTGCCAGCCAAACTGCTACAGGCTTCCTAGTGACTTAGCTTGCCAGAGAGCTCAATAAGTCAATTAAACATTTCGAGCTTGATTATCCCCAGTCTATGCTCACCCTTCTCCACGGTCCTGTGCCCCTCCCTCTCACTCCTCCCGAGGCTCCCCAGGGGAGGGTTGGGGTGGTTTCTCTGTATTTCTTTCTGCCAAGTAGCCTTATCCGAGGCCCAGTTCCACGACGACGCTCGCTCTCCCTCCTAAGGCAGCTGTGGACCGTCTCTTGGTCTCATTAGCGCTTCTCAGCCATGTCTCGGTCTGCAGCGTTGCTACGTGAACCTAACATCTCAAGGAGTAGATTCTTTTTTTTGTCAAGAAGCTCACTAAATGGCGTAGCTATGCAACGTTTCACCTGCGTAGTTGAAATTGGTTTGAAAACCAAGATAACTTGGTGGCAGTGACGATGAGGCTTCTGCACAGAAATCTTCTCTCCTCACAAGTCGTAACATACTTGGGTTCCAGAGACTTTGCATAGTAGGCAGTGTGCCACGACTCTGACGAATTCGTTATGTAAAAATACTCACGTATATCTCCCTTGGTTTTTAACCTGCTAATCCGCTTTAAAATAAAATCTGCTAGTAAGCTACAAGAATAAATGCCGGCCGTTGAGGGAGGGCTCGGAGTACTGATGGCTACCACTGTATTTTACCAGCCTTTTGGTCACTTAGAAGAGGTGCCAAAGATCAAGGAGAGGAAGGTGGTGGGCTACAAGTGTAAATTCTGTGTGGAAGTGCACCCGACGCTCCGAGCCATCTGCAATCACCTCCGAAAGCACGTTCAGTACGGCAGCGTCCCAGCCGTGTCCGCCGCCGTGAAGGTGAGACGTGGGAAGGTCTGGATGAGCATTCTTGTGTGCGAGCGATTCGAGTTACTCATTAACCCCGTTGCTCCAAGCAGCTCAGGAAGGGGCGTCCTCGAATGTGGGCGTTCCTGAGTGATGCTTGGATTGGTCTGGCTTGTTTTGATTTCTTTGCAGGTTGGACCTTTCTCGTCTTTCGCGTTTCGACCTGTTCGCATTTCGATCTGGTTCCCTTCTACGTCGATAGTTTGGTGGGAACGGAAGACCCGGGCCTCTCGGTGCAGGAGGCTCTGGGTCGCGCTTCTATTCTGCATGTAGTGCCATTAGGTGTTTGCTCTTCCTAGTGGCTCAAGCTCTTGAGAGGAATGAAGTGGGTTCTGTTCCCATCGTCTTCTGCTCTTCCCACTGCCTGGCTTCTTACTGTTCTCATCTGGCTGACGATGCACAGAGCCCAAGAGAATCCATCTTTTCCTTCTTGTCCTGGGTCCTCTGAGGAGCGGAAGAGACAGTAAATCTAAAACTAAAAGCCTTCAAGTCACAGTCGGCCCTGAGAGCCTGTTGACCTGATTTGCCTCCCCCATCTCCTCACCTGTATGTTACTGACAACTGCTTTCCCTTTTCCCCTGACCTTTATTAGGCCACCTGTTTTGAACATTGTAATCCTAATAGCGGACACTGTTTCAATAACCACGCCGCCATCCCTGCCTTCTAGGATATGTCTAAGCGCTTGTCGGTTTTGAGCAGAGAAGTTCGTTCAGGGCTCTGCTCTTTCTCCCCGGATATGTAAATATATTTTTGTCATCTGCCCTTCTTGTTCTTGTGTCCTGTTTTGCCAGCGTGGCATGGAGGTAAAGCTCCTGCTTTTCTTCTTTGAAGACTGAAGCCTCCTGGCTGTCGGCAGCGCAGTGGCTCCCGGGGGCAGCGGCGGTCAGCTTCTTCCATGCCACTGCGGTGTGTCCCTGCCTCGTTTCCTGGACTCACTCAAGGGAGACAGCGCGGCTCTTCCTGTGTAATCAGTAATCCAAGGAGCCACCTCGAAACATGAATAACTTAAAACCAGGCTGCTTTTTTTTTTTTTTTTTTTTTTGAATCAATGATACAGCAACCCTCAGTCAGGAGGGAAGTCACAGTCCGTCGGGGAGGGGATGAGTGTGGGGAGCAGAGGGCAGGATCTTTCACTTTCCTTTATTTCCCAAGGATGGCCCAAGGCTCCTAGATGCCCAAACTACTCAGTTTTTTTTTTTTTCCTTCCTCTCTCCCTCCCTCCCTTCCTTCCCTATCTCTGAGCCATAACCTTCACCCTGCTTTATGTCAGTTTAGGTGGGATCGCAATTTGAATTTTCTTTTGAAGATAGGGGATAAGTGAGTGAACTGTCTTCGAATTGGAAGAGCCCCTCTCTCACACTTCCCAGGCAGTAGTGCCCTATGTGCGGATACGTTGCCCTAAAATCGACACCGCTGCTTGAAGAATGGCGGCCGGGTTTGCCCTCCGTCTCCGGGGAGCCGGAGTCGGGGAAGGACGCTCTGGCAGGAAACGCTGATGAATGTGGGAGAGTGAAGGGAGAGGAGGAAAGCTGGGGCAAATGACAATGGATATTTATTTTGTTGGTGGGGCATGTGTGTGTGTGTGGTTCTCTTAGCAGGAGGCTGAAGACCCCTCCCACTTGTTCCTGGATGGATTGGAAGCAGCCAAAGATGCCAGTGGCGCCCTGGTGGACCGGGTGGATGGTGAACACTGCTTGCTTGATGGAATGTTGGCGGATGAAAGCCGGCCGGGGGGATACCATTGTAGTCAATGTGACAGAGTCCTGATGTCCATGCAGGGGCTGCGTTCTCACGAGAGGAGCCATCTGGCCCTGGCCATGTTCACCCGCGAGGACAAGTACAGCTGCCAGTATTGCTCCTTCGTTTCCGCCTTCAGGCACAAGTAAGTACTATCAAGGGGTCACAAGGGGTAACTGGGAGGGGGTGTCACAGCTGGACTAGAGCAGGAGAGGCTCAGAGGGGTCAGAAGACCCCGCCTGTGGGTCATGCCTGCTGTTTACTTGGCTGTTACTTTGAACTTCAGCCACCCCTTCTGTCACATGGGGCTAAGAACAGGAGATTGCTTAGTTGACATTAGATTTGACTAATGCAGGCATTTTTTACATGACAGTTTTGGAGGTATTGCTGTGATTTGCACAAAGACAAACCAGAGAGTAGATAAGTTTACTGGTGCATCTGTCAAACATTCATCCAGAACATAGTCATCATTTGAGGAGTAAAGTTTCATTTGGGAAATTGAGTGGCTAGGAGGTAAAATTAGGACTATTAGCCCATGTGACCAAAGAATCATTGCTCGATATTTTTAAAAAGACCTTGAAAGGTAGTTAAGTTGATGGATGCCAAAGACGTGCTTGAAGTACAGGGTGGCTGAGAAGAAGGAGCTGCCTGTTGCCAACCACAGCTTGGAAATGGTAAATGTGGGGTCTTGTGTAAGGCTTTTCAGGGTGATGGGAAGAGGGGCTCTGAGAAGAAACAACCTTTTGTTGCCTTTCTCTTTCGAATGTATAAGAGAGATAAATGTTCGATAATGTGTTCTGAAGTCTTGGATGAAGGTGACTGATTGTAAGACTGACGTGCCGTTTATTTTTATGATAATTGAAAATAAATGATGGGCTGTTTGCTTCTTTAAAGATAAAGTGCTAGTTAGTGGATGTCGAAAGGCAGGAGGAGGCAGTGCTTCTGCAGAGGTCAGAATGGATTACAAACTCTTTATTATTAGTCAGAGCCTAATATCTAATCTTTGTCGTTGGATCCAGGCACTGGCATAAAACTTGAGTAGTTCTCATTATTTCAATAAGTATCTTTTTGTACAGCATCTGTCAAGTTTTCTGACACACAGTAGAACCTCGATAAATCGTTGTGAGTAAATGACGGTGCCCTGTGCTAGGCGCTGTGCTGGAGGCTTTGGGGGAATATAAAGACAACGAGGACATGGTCAGTGATCTAAGGGAATTTAGAGTTTAGTCGGTTTATAAATTAAGCAAACGCACAAATGACGCGGCGAAATAAGGCACGTCCTTAAAAAGTACATCGATAAAATGCTATGATGTTTCAAAGGAGAGAAATGTGACTTCCACTTTGGAAGAATCCAGAAGGTTTTATGGAGTAGGGAGCATTCGAGTCAAGTCTTAAAGTAGGAAGATAGGACTTGAATCATCTGTAAAGGACATGTGACGTGGAGGAAGACGAGAGAGCGCAGGCCTGAGGAGGAGAGTGAGAGGTGCGTGGGGGCCCCGCTGGCGGTTCAGTTTGACTAAAGTGTAAAAACAGGTGAAGGAACAGTGGGAGATAAAGTCTGAATACTTGAGCAGCGCCATATTTGGAGTCTTTGAATGAAACAGGAGTAATTTATAATTTACATTACTGGTAAGGGAGACCGAGATGCATGAAGTCACCATGATTGCCAACTTTGTGGAGCCTCACTATGTGCCAGGCTTTGTTTGCTCTGTTTGACTCCAGAGCAAACACATCTTTATCACTGACAAGAGCCTTGATGTATGATCTCATTTTATTCTCAGGACAGCCCTATAAGGTATGGTCCCCTTATTATCCCCATTTTCTGTAAGAGAAGTTGAGGCTTTTTAGGATAGAGAGCTTATAGAACTTGCTCAGCGTCACAAGACTTGTTTGTAAGTCATAGCTGGGATTCGATCCCAGGCCGTCTGACTTTATAGCTCATGCTGTTGAGTTGAAAAGAAGAAAGATGGGAGAGACCAACTAAGGGCAGTGATAGTAGTTGATCCAAGAAATTAAGATAGGACTTTGTGGAATGGTTGAAGGAACTAGGATCTGCCTAGCTGGGAAAAAATTGACTTAATGTGGGAGATGAGGTAGAGTACAGATGGCACCTAGGTTTTCAGTCTGGTTGGCTGAGAGGACGGTAGCGCCCTTTACAGAAACAAGGAGGTAAAAAAGAGAATTTGGTTTGGAGAAAAAAAAAAAAAACCCTGACAGGTTTAGAGTAGGTTGAGTTTGAGATAGCTAAAGGGTGTCCAGAGGGAGCTGTCCAGAAGCAATCCAAAGTGCTTCCTGGGAGCTCGGGAGAAGAGCGAATGTTAAGATGGTAAGTGGTACCCAGCCCAGGTGAGTCGTTTGGAATGGCCTCTAGTTCTCTGGGGTACTGTTGCAAATTACCACACCTGATTTGGTAGAGTTATTATTTTTTTAGACTAGTAATTAATATGAAGTACTGGGAATGCATTATAATTAAGTAACTGCCTTATAAGTTGCTTCTGGAAGACTGATGTACAGCAAGCATGGTTATGTTTATCAGGGGTATGACAACCTTCGGATCTTGTGACTTCCTTTAAACACAGGTGCATATCTACAAAGCCTGGAAACAGACAGCCTATTGCAGGTAGTTAACCATTTTAAAACCTTTGCCCACTCAAGCGTTCTTCTCATCCTTCCTTTAGCTTCCTCTCTTATTAGAGTAGGTACAACTCTTTCCTTTTCTTTTTTTCTTTTTGGTAAGCACCGTCATTAGAAAGTAACAATGACTTTGAACGTTTAGAAATGGCACTTCTAGAAAAGGGAAATGAGACCATGTTGCGTGTAGTTTTTAATCCTGTCATTCTCCTCTTTTTTCTTTCCTTCTGTATAAAGTTTGGATCGTCACATGCAAACCCACCACGGACACCATAAACCATTCCGATGCAAAATCTGCTCCTTCAAGTCCTCCTATAACAGCCGGCTGAAAACACACATACTCAAAGCTCATGCTGGTGAGTCGGTGTTCATGATGCTAAGTTGTCTGAGTTTGAAATCCAGTGGTCTTCACTGAGTGAAATTTTAAAAGTCTTTTGCCCCAGACCTGAGAAGTTATTCTTGAGATGGTAGTGTGTTTAGTTTTATTTTAATCTAATATAGAAAAATTAAAGAATCACCCAAAGCCAAAATAATACCAAGCCCCTGTTACCCATGTCACGGTTGATTCATGCTGCTAACAGGTACCTACTAACAGATTCATGCTATTAACAGTTTTTATTTGTTAGAGAAATTTCTAAATCCCCCAGCCTTTCTAATGGAAATGCAAGAATTATGACATCCACCGAAGATAATTCCCAACTAAAATAACATTATAATCTTGAGAAGTTCAAATGGGCAAAGAGAACTCAAGATTTCTCAGAAGATGCCTTAGATACATTTTGAAACACAAGATAAGAAGTGACTTTGGGTCATGAATGTCCAGGAGCTATACTGGTCTCTATCTTTCTATCAGTCTGTGTCATCGTACTTGCCTCATGAACATCCCTTACCTACCAGGCTTTGCGCTAAGCATGTTATATTCATCATCTCGTTTAATCATAATGACAATCCCAAAGGATAGGTGTTGTTGTCACCCTCAGTTTCAGATAAAGATACAGAGTCTCAGAATGAAATGACCTGCTCAAAGCCATAGAGTCCATTCACGAAGAATTTGACTCCAGAGCAAACACATCTTTATCGCTGACAAGATGCAGCCTCTCTCTCTTTTCTGCTCTTCGCTACCTTGCATATGATAGAGGATGCCCACAGGTAGCTAATCAGAACTCAGCCAAACAAGAAAGAGGTATGACAATGAGGAGCGGTCCGGAAGTTTTTTCGTGACTTCTCAGTTGCTCTCAGAAGCCTAACTCAACAGTAGCCTGTGGCTCTCTCGGAGGTTTTGACAACTGTAGAGGAACTTACATCAAACCAAAGGGAAATTGGGGAAATGAAGGCTCAGAATACCTGTCTATAGTATCAGAGATTCTTTTAAGAAATAAGATCTCCACCTTGAATTTCCTCAGCTAAGGTGTTTAGAATTCTAGCTTTAAATTTTGCAGTCAAGTAGAATTCTTCGGTCTATTTATTAGCTTCCTTTGTATGGTTATAAAAACCACCCAGAACCTGAGTCCTTCACTTTTACCATCTCCTCATTCCCTGTGGAAATGTGATCTTTTCTTTTTGCTAGCTCCTGAGTGTTGGGTCCTGTTGAACTGGCTTAATGGAGTAAAAACTACTGAAATCTTCCAGATGCCTTAAGCCCCGCTGGGGGTGGGGGATGGGACAAGGGATTAGCCAAATGAGCTTTTCTGTACCTGTTAGTATTTTTATATCTTCAGGAAAATTCCATTTAAGTCCATTGAGTGAGAGGGTTCAAGTCACTCTTTTCTAATTGTATATTATACATTCTTCGGCTAGGAAACCAATCCTAGCGAGTTTTTCCCATAAGCCTCAGCCTTGTCAAAAGCACTTTTACCAGTGGGAACTTGGTAAATGATTTGGACTGTAGGAAGGGCTTTAAAAGAGTGCCAGAGGCTGCACACTGGCTCCAGGGCACTGAGTTAAACTGACCGAGCAGACTGGCCTTCTGGTTGGAGAGAAGGAGGCATCCACAAAGAGAGAGAGAGCACGAGCACGGGAGCATTGTGATTCAGTCTGCACACCTTGGAACCTTAGTGTCCATGACATGGCTCTTAGCCACTGATAGTGGCTCAGCTTAGAGAAAGCCAGTACATTTTCCAAAGGACTCTTGACTCATCTTATCTGTTCCAGATGGTTTATTAGATTTTATTTTAAAGGATAAAAAGTCATGTCGACTAACCAGATGACCTGGATTAGAATTCTCTCTCGAGTTGGGCTACCTAAAACCACTATACAAAGTTCATACAGCCAGGCTTGCGTTAAAAAACTGAAAAATGAGATCAGGAGAGCAGCGGTGTTATACGCAATATTATATATATATAATACTAGTAAAGCCCATTGTTCATGGCCCAGCATTAACCTGTAACTCCTAAGTAAGGTTGTGGAGACAACGGACAGGTGTGTTCTGTTTGGATTCCCTGACTTCTTTGAACTTCCTTTCTGCCTTGGGCTATAGCATGTTGTGTAAATCAAGGTTAGTTTCAAGATTTTCTTAGAAATGCAAGCTCTGAAGGTCATCAGTGGTGAAAAGCAGGCTTAAAGCAGAACTTGAGATGCTGGGCTCACTTCACATGTAAAACCATTTAGTGGCAGGAAACTAACCATCTTGGCCGGATGAAACAAGAATAGAGGTTTACCTTCCAATTCCTGCTGGAGATGTCAGCTCTGTCCTCAGTTCATTGTCACAGACCCGCAGAACTTTCATGACTTAAGTTCCTTCTCTTATTCCTCTACTCCCATCTCTTTCCTCTCTCTCGTTTTTAAGTTTCGCCTTAAAAATAAATTTTAAAAATACATGTTTATTAGAGAAAAATTGAAAACGAAAGATATAGTCATAGATAATCTTATCTAACATTTAACCACTCTTAACATTTGATAATATTTCCTTTCAACTATTTCCTCTATGATTATTTTAAGTTATGATTATAATTTAATATTAATATATTATGCCTTCCTCTGTATTTTTCTGAGTATCAGTATTTTATTTTTCTATGTTCTTAAAAATATTTTAGAATTCATTTTAGGGAATGATAATTCATCAAGAAGATAGGCCCACTTTTACTTAATCATTTCCCCATGGTTGGAAGTTTCGGTTGTTTCGTATCTTTTTCAAGTCCAAATAAATGTTTATTTCTAAATAAAGCTTTCTTTGTATTAAAAGGTATTTATTTAATATAAACTCTCAGAAGTGGAATTACAGCACTGCAAACATGACCATCCTAAGCCTGTTGTTATAAAAAGCAAAATTGCTTTCTGAGTTGATCATACCAGGGTATATCAGTCCACCAACATAACATGGCCATTTCGCACTTGCTCTTTAAAAATGCAACTAGCTGAAAAGCCGATTTAAGGCAAAGGTAAATCATACTCTAATTTAGTCATAGTGATTTGTGCTGTATTTCAGTGATATAAAAATAATTTAAAGAAAAATAGTTATTTTTACTTAAACGTCTCGATTATCGAAGAAATCGGAGATCACACACATTTATACATATACAACTCTCTCAGTTAAAAAAAATGACTTACTCTTACCCACTTCTGTACTATTGATTACATAGAGAAATGGATTTTATGCTGAAGTTTGTGAACTGGTCCAAAAAAAAAAAAAAAACACTATAAGATGCATGGAATCAAAGAGGTGAAGAGTCAGCAAGGAAGTAAAGAATGAGATTAGTACGATAGACTGTGCACGGACTGACTTTGTGCTGGAAAGCCACCGATAGACCCTTGGAATAAGAATTAAGTGTATTATTTTTTTGTGGATGATATAAAGGCAACCTTGAATGAAAAGTGACATGGCCGTTTCTAGTATGGATAGGGAGGAAGAGATTGCAAAGCCTTTCTGATGGAGGTGTTGTAGGCATTTGGTGTCACTCCCTATGGGGGAACAACCCATAGGCTCCTCCATGTAAGTAGAGCATGAAATGAAAAGAAACCAGGTCATTGATTATGGAGCTCCTCGAAGAGTTTCTGTCCCAAAGGAGTGCTAGGGTTGTGGAAATGGGCGGGTGGTTGGTCTGTGAGGGTTCTTAGACCCTGAAGCTTGAGAAGCACTTCTGTAGAGTGAATTAATTATGTTATTTTGTTTTCTACCCCACCTTATGCCCTCCTTCCCTCTTTTTCCTTGTCTGCCCCTTGCCACCATCTTCTTCCAGGTGAACATGCCTACAAGTGTTCTTGGTGCTCATTTTCCACCATGACAATCAGCCAGTTGAAGGAACACTCCCTCAAGGTCCACGGAAAAGCCCTGACCCTCCCCAGGCCACGAATTGTCAGCCTTCTTCCCTCACATACCCACCACTCCTCCCCAAAAGCTACCCCGACCGAAGAAGTGGAAGACTCCAATGGTAAAAATGGGCTCCTGAGCCAGAATTAACCACTTAAGATTGAGGCGGGCTGGGATTAACTGCCAATCATTCTTTCTTGAGGAAAATCTTACACAAAAACATGGCGGTTCAAGTGAAGGAAGAAGTGTGAAAAGGTTGAAACAGTATAGAAATTGGAGTTGGAAAGTGTTGTGAATTCAGTGAGCATCTGGTGCCAACTCATATGAGCATTGCTGGTGCCAAGATTGCCATGCGTGCGATGGGTTAGTGCTGGATTCTTCCACTGGGGCTGTGAGCAAGAAAGCAGATAGAATACCGGACAGATGTATTTCTTTGTTTATATTTACTTATTTATATCCTGTCCTGTCCTAAAAAAATATGTGTGTGGTGAAGTGTTTGGGTTTTGAGATATGTAAGTTAACAACACAGAATTCAGAGTAGGAATGAAAGGGTAAATGGGTGGGGCACAAGATAATTTAGGGGTAATGTGATGATTTCTTATAGCTGAAGGATGTTGAGAAAGCATCAGTTGGAAAGAGGGTTTAACTATCCAGTTTTGGAGCCTCAGAAGAAGTACAGGAAGTCATGGCAATCTAAGCAAAGCAGTAGGGTGTAGGGTAGGAGGTGGAAGGGAGGGTGGGAGAGAGAGGAAGAGAGAGAGAGAGAGAGAGAGAGAGAGAAAGAGAGATCATCGCAAGTGTGGCATAGTGAGCTAAGGAATGAGTTATTGTTTTGACCACACCAAGAAACAGAAGTGTTTTTGATTACTCAGCTCACCTCAGGTGAGTGCAGAATCAGGTGCTCAGGAGAGGAAGAAGTCTGTAGATTCTGAGAGATGTAGAAGACCTCGCAGACCTTGCTCTTTTCCATGCCCCTTTCATGCCTGAATCCCTTCTGTAGCATCTGTAGTAACCAGTTATCTACCACCAGCTTAAATACTTCCCAGGTCAGAGAACAAGCTGTTTCCCAAGGTCTACTATTACGTTCCTGGGAGGAGCTCAGTGGACAGAAAGAAAGTTCATGGGCGCTCGGGAACAAAGACTTGGCTTAGAATCTTAGTTCTTTCAATGCCAGTTGTAGTTGTATTTTCTTGGGCAATCTTGTTTCCTAAGCTCACATATAAATTTGGATAAAAATAACTACTTCAACCCATTAAGTTGAGATATTAATGAGAAAAAGTGCATTGGTGAGAATACCTAATACAACATCTGACACATAGGAGGTATTTTTAACAAGTGGTCATTTTGTTTCTGTGATTTTCATCCTTTGATTGAAATTTTGGCCTTTGGGGCGGTTTATAACCAGCATGAATTAGGGGTTATTTTTAATGTAAGGTTTTAAAAATATAGACTCTTCAGGTAATCTGAAGTTCTGACAGGCCAACATGTCAACATGGTCATCTGATTATCAGATTATCAAGAGAGTAATCTTTATTCATGAGGTCTGCAAGAAAACTGTAAGAGGCAAAGGAAAGGTAAATCCTGAGACTAAAAGCTGCCTTTACTGAGCTGTGGAGTTCTGTGGCCTTTCCTTTGCAAATCATTAAACACTGTGTTAAACACGATAGCTACTTACTAGTATTCCTGTCTTAAAGGACTTATGTTTAACAAAGCAGGCTTGTTGTTATGAATGTGGCTTGTGATGAAGTGAGCACGCTGTCTCTGCAACTGTTGTATGGTAGTTTAAAATGTAGGAGGAAGCCTGTCCTGTGTTGTTGTTGTTGTTGTTTTTCCAGGAAAATTTAAAGAGTCTCAGAGCTAGGGGCCAGGTGTGTGTGTGTCGGGGGTGGAGGGGGATGTACAAGTGAAAGGGTACAGAAAATGTCCCCCGTTGCCCCTTGAGATTCTTTGCATTGGAAAAGATTGGTATGTTGCAAAAAAAGGGCAAAATATAATTTGATGTAAATTGTTAGATCTTTATGGACATGATTTTCAATTAATTGCTTTCATCTGAAATAGAAGCTATACCTATGGAGTGAAATCAGTCCATCTAAACACCATTTTCAGCAAAGAGTTTTTACCTGGGACATTTCTCATTGTCATACCTTCTTTTTCCTTTGTCCTTCTCACTTGAAAGGTGGGTCTTAGTCACATAACAAGGGAATCCCACAGACTACCCACTGCATGGATTATCTTCCTCTGCATAGGCTAAGAAGAGTTAAGGTCAACCAGTTTCCTGAGTCTATAATCTCTGCCTGTTATGCATGGAAGAATCAGAAACGAATACTGTACCAGTACCATTTTATCCCCCCAACAGCTTAAAATCAAATATTTAGAAGATATTATCGGTAACTACATCTGAAGTAATCACAGCCCTAAGCCTGAGGCCTAACCTTTTTGGAGCTGATTTCAGATTCTTGGAAGCTAGACAATGTTAGGACCATGGGGAGGATGGTCACAGAAACATGATGATATATAATATTGAGTAACTCTCTACATAACACAGTCTGTCTTTATTCAGCTGCAGCAAGATCACTTGCAATGTATAAAAGTGAGGGGTTTATTCCTTCTAAAGACAGAACATACTGTGAAAGCCCTGGGTGACTTATGCAAAAGTCATTGGACCTGTGCTGTTTTTAACATAAATAAATAACTGATATCAGTGGGCCAGAAGTAATTCATTTAATTTGATTAAAAAAAAAAAAACTTGATTAGAGGATGGGGGAAACAGAAAGAAGGCATCGAATGAGCTATTATCATGAATGAATAATTCTACAGAAAGAATAATTAACAGTTTATTCGTTCCATAAATATTTTCTTGAATCCTTACTATAGGTCTTGCATAGTTTGGGATGCTCAAGAATGATGGAGGAGGTTGAAAATGAGAAGACTATGTACTAGGGAGCCGAGGAGTGGATTCTTAGAAACGGCTAAATCTGGGGGATAAAAAAAACAGCTGTGGGGCTAGACAGTAGCCTGTAAATCACGCCTTGAATGGTGTTTGAAACACACATGTGAAATCCAATTGCACATTTTAATAGGCAGAAGCTGTGGGGCTATTGGCTCTCGGTTACGGTTTCCCACACTGCAGATGCCAGGACACTGAGAACACAAGAACCAAAAATGTGTTGCAGGCCTGGGGGGAGTTGAGGTCCATAACACCAGGGAAATCACTGGTGTGTCCTTGGCTTTCTGATTCCCTAGTGAGGAATGTGAATAAAACGAGTTGACATGCTCGGTGCTCTTCGTAGTGTCAGACACTTGCCATCTTGAAAGCGAGCCAGTCTTCTCTGTCGGAAGGAAACAGCCTGAGGAAGAAGGTTCTTGCAAAGCTCCTGTCCCTCCCAGCCCAGAGGGAAGCGCTGTAAGGGCGGGAAGCTGAGACGGCTGAAATGAGAAGGTGGAGGGGAGAGTTCACCCCAGCTGCCTGGCCACACACCTGTTCTGTGCATAAACAGAGCTCTTAGGCTCTTCTGGGCTGTCAGTCTTGACAGGTTTCATCAGCACGTGAATCCCCTATATATTCTTCACAAGCGGTTGTTGGAAAGAAAAGACACGGCTGTGTGGTGTTAGTTCTGTGTATAGGATAATGGGAAATGACACATAATTGCTATTCTAAACAATGCGTTAAGGGGAAATCATAAGCTTGTCAGCAAAAGGAAGTGCTCTGCTGTGTTTGTGTTTACTGGGCTCCTTCTCTTGCCATATAAAATACAGGACTGGGTTTTATCAGGCTTTTTCCAAGTCTCTGCTTTCAGTACAGAAAAATACACATACGTACACATCTATAAAATAACAAAGAAACTTGAACAGCCTAGTTTAGTTATGAGATTTGTTTAGATCTGAGAAGCTACCCAATGCATGGGCAGTGGGTAAATAACTACCCACTTATCGTTTACCAGCTGTATCATTTATAAGAAGTCAGGCCAATGGTGACATCCCATCTTTTTACTCCCTCACAATTCCCCCACAGAGAATAATTTTATTTCTTCTACCTAGTTATGTTGTATGGAATTGTCTGCTTTAGGAAATAGCTACTGTGATATGTTTAGAACAAAAATGAAACACTAAAGCCAGCTGCAAAACAAATAGGGTGAATGAGGGAACATAGTTTTTTCACCCAGGCTCTGGTTAGCAAGTCAGGGAAAACACCAGAACTCTTGGTTGCAACGTCCTTCCCTTTATAATATAGATCTCAATATAGTCCACCCAGCAGAGAAGGCTTTGCTATTATGAATTAATAGAAAAATATTATAAGGAGCTTTGTGATTTTTTTCCCCTAGTAAAAGATTTTCTGATATAACTTTTCAGTTGGCTTTTCTATTATAAACTCTAAAATAATATTTGATATGAATACGATTTTTATCAAGATACCTCTCATCAAAGAACCACAGGCACTTCTTATTGTCATATCGAAATCAAAGTCCTCTACATTGCATTCAGAGTTCACCATTTAGTCACCCTTCCCCCATTCCAGAATGGCCTTGCTGACAATTACTAATGTTTCCAGCATCTAACTTCCTTTATTTCTACTCCTGTACCTTTGAGTGAGCTCTTCTGGGAGTGCAGAAGGACTTCCTCCCTGTCTACTTTTCCCTATGAATCTCTGACTTTCGCATTCTCTAAAGATCAAGTTTTAATGGTCTCAACCCTATTCTGATTACTCTTCTATTGCTGATCTCAATGCTTTCTTCGTACTTGTGTATATGCTATGGGTTCTGTCCCATTTCCAATGGTGGCAGTTAGGTAGGTGCTTATTAAATTCTGACTTTTTTTGTCTAACAAGTGATTTCTTGGAGGCATCACAATTTTTATTTCAGTAAGTTATACTGAGCCTCCTAACATGTCTAAATGCAGAGAACCAAATTGTACAAGGGTAAGTTTATTTCATTTCCATTTCAGAAGCAAGGTCAAAGGTAAGCAATCCAAAGATGAAACCTTAGGGACCGCTCCCACAGAAATCTTCTGACACATCATTCTTCCCAGAGGAAGAGGTCTTTCGTGACAAAGAACATTTTAGACATTGTCATTGTTCCCTGCATAACAAGACCTTCTGTAGAGGTGGGGAACTGAAGGTTGAGACAGGATGTAAGTCTTTCCAGCCCTCAGAAGGAGACAGAAAGTGTAGTGGAGCTGGAGGGCTGGCATTACCCGTGTGGTCACTTGGTGGCAGAGCCCCGTCTCGGAACAGATGCACACAATCGTAGACCTTGGAGTGAAGTTTTCTGTGTCTTTGTCAAAAAACTTACAGTGTTTGAATACAGTTAAATCCACATTCAGAGAAGCTATAGTGCGAAGCTGAATGACAAAACTCATAGATTAATGACATTTTCTATTCCATCTGAAAATTTTACCCACCGGGATTTTAACATAATATATTAGTTAGAGAAGACCTGTTTTATGAGATTTATACTGGTCAGTTTCTGTAAACCATAAGTCAAAGATTGGAAAACCTTTTCTGTCAAGGGCCAGATAGAAAATATTTTCAGCTTCGTGGGCCATACAGTCTGTGTTACAGCTACTCAACCGTGCCATTGCAATGTGAAAGCAGCCATAAACGATATGTAAACCAATGAGCATGGCTGTTTCCAATAAAACTTTATGTACGGAAACAAAGCGGAAGCCAGATTTGGCCCATGGGCATTATGTCACTGACCTTTGTCATCGATGATTGGAGGAAAAAATGACAGTAATACCCATGAAATTAATCCAGTCTTTAATAAATGTCATTATAGACCTTTATATAGAACATATGGACTGCCCCTGGATGTCATTTAAAATGTAACCTGACCTAAATATATATTTTATTTCATATATGAAATGTAGGGTATTAGATAATGCTTTAAAAACACGACATGTGAATAATATTTAAGCTTAAAAGAAAAACTTCTCTAAGACTTAAGTTGGGTCTAGCACCAAACTATCAACTCATTTAACCTTGACTATGGCAATACTTGACACTTAAAAATTAAAATGTGAGATGCCTGCTTTTCAGAGAGAAGCTTTTCAGATTTCTAAATAGGTCAGACATCAAATTCAACCTTTAAGAAGATCCAATTAGTTGCTAGGGCATCAGACCTTCCACACAGGTTCCAATTGCAATCAGATTTCTCTCGGGGTGAAAGAAAGAAGAGGTGGTTTCTGTTAAAATAACAATAATGAAGTGGAGACTCTTGAGCGAATAGTTGTGAAGTACAGAGATTTACATCATTTGTAGCACATGGGACACGAGGCATAATTTTAATGGCTTGGCCATAATGTTTAATAGGTTCTGCTGGTCTCGAAATTATCTGACCAGAGAATACAAACCTTCCCTTTTCAATGTCAGGCTTTCTACATCGAAATGTGATCTGCAGTTTATTTTCATGCTTATTATGAAGAATGGCATTTCTACTATAAAGACTTAAAGACTTTTATAACTTCAGTGGTGCAGAAGTCTTCAGAGGTTAAATTATCAGAAGTTGGCAAATAGGAAGCCTCCCAAAATTATCACTATCCTGAAGTTGAAAATCTCGTTATATATCCTTCCCAAGAAATCCACCTGCCTGAGATTTCTGGGACTTTTTGAATTAGCCACAGTTTCGTGTGCCAAGGATTAAAAAACATTTCAAGTGTAAGCTTTCCATGTCCCGGAAACTTAGTCAACTAACCATCTCCCTCTTCCCATGCCAAGAAAAACATTTGTTCATCAGAAATATAAGCATATACTACCAAACTCATTCAGAGCTAGTTTCTAGCAACACTAGAGTTTGCTTCATAATTTAACATCTGACTTTTCCGCCTCTTGGTTGGAGATTCTCCTAATTCCTCCAGAACCTTGGTTATGATAGGTAGCTAAAGGAAAGAAGTCTACTTTATTCTTTAGTAGAAAAGATATTCGATTGTTAGTCAAATCATCTAAAATGACTAATCTTAGTTCTTTTTTGAAAGAATTTTCCCTTGTCTTCTCATTGCCCCCCTTGAATTTTCTTTTCCTGGAACTGGAGCTAGATATTTTAGACTAATTATATTTGATATAAAATTCTTCCAACTCTCTTGAGACTTTTTATGACTCATAGGCCCTCTCCTCTCTTTCAAATACTGTTCTGCACTAGAAGGTTTTACACAAGCAGAAAGAAGAGTATTGGATTTGGGAGAACTAGTGTGAGTGAGCTGTGATTGAGAAGTACAGATCCTGGCCATTCTTGCCAGAGAGGAGAGTATGTCCTGGGCAAGATGAATATGTGAAAAGGAATTTCTTTTTAAAGTGCAGAGATGAGAAGGTGCCAGAAATAACCTTTAAAAACAACTATTATGTATTTTTAAAAACAAATCTTATGAGTTTCGATGGTATGGCCCAGGAAAGCATGTCCAAATGATGTACACATTTTCCTGTTAACTCATTCGTAATCCTAAATAATATATCCCATGGAAAAATCCCAGGAGTGGTGGTTAAAAATGGGGAGATAAATAAAGAATGGCCAAAGCGATATGAGAAGTTCAGGTAGGAGGATCTGCTTGCTTTTTGCTGGATTCAGTTCCTTGCTGTTTGTGCCCAGAAAGGGAGGTGTTCCTGTCACAGAGCTCTTCTACTTTGCAAGCAGTTTTGGAGTCATCAAGCTCAACCCAAAAGAGGTGTTTGGCTGAGGGTGCAGGGCGCAGCTAAGGTTTTATTTACCAGGACACTGCTCTTTGAGAAGTCATTCCAGGGCTAGGTTCTTTAGTTTCCTCAGGGACACAAAATACTCTTAGATGACTCGTGAAAGCCACCCTCCTTATGTCATTTTTTATTTTCATGCACTGTGAGCCTTCCACCAAAGCTGCAGTGATAGCCTCATCAAGCAACGCAGGATCTTCTAAACCGTGAATCTAGTCTTTTATATTTTTTTAGCATTGCCGGTTATTTTTTTCCCCTTGACCAGTTTAAAATCGTCCATTCTGGTTTATTATAAGTGAAAATTAATCGTCATTTTTTTTAAAATCTGCTGACTGCCTTAGATTTATCATCTGAATTAGTATGTCTAATGAATTGGAGGTACAAATTATTAGTCTTATTTAATAGAGAAGGAAACTGAGACCCAAACCAAGTTTATTATGGATGGATATTTAGAACTTAAGTTAATAGATATACAGATAATGTTAAGTCGAAAGAACAGAAAAGAATGAGTTGCGAGATTGTGCGTTTGGATTTTAATAGCTGAAGCCATGGAGAAAAGAAGGACTTGATGAGTCCCAGAGGGCTTCTCCAAAGAGGCGGGGCTCAGGCCGGGCCTTGACAGTGAGTAGGATTTTTATAGGCAGAAGGAAGTCCATTCCAGGTGAGAGGAGCATCAGAAGTGAGCAGATGTACAGAGGAAGGGATCCCGAGGGTACCCATCTGGCTAGAGTGGTGAGTGTGTAGGGAAGGTGGTGAGAACACAGTTGGGGAGATGAGGAGAAGTAGAGTCAGACCACTGGGGTACTTAGTAAGAGGTCTTTAAATTTGTTAAGAAGAAGGTCTGTCTGAACAAGGAAGAACAGCAGCAAGGTCCCTATTCCCTTTGGAAGTGGGGGGTGCTTTTGAATTCTAGGTGCACTAAGCTAGCATCTATAGATCTTCAAGAATGAGTGAAAAAATAGTAATGGCCGATAGTTATGCCCTTTTAAGATACCCGCATAGATTTTCCTTCTACTTACAAAAGTAATACCCACTCTCGATTAAGAACAGCTTTATGGTAATACATAACATAAAATGTAGGGGCCACTCAATGCCAGCCTCTCTTTCTCAGATCCCAAACTAATAACTATTAACAATTTGCTATAGAGTCGTCTAGATGTTTTTATACATATACAAACAGGTTCTGCTTTATTTAATTTTTTTTCCAAACCTGGGACCATAATGCAAACTTTTTTTTTCATGTATTTGCTCTCACTTGAAAGGTTCTCTCACTTTTTTACTCATTGTAGTTTAAAAATACGAGGGTCTACATCTCAACAAAAACAAGTCTCTTTTGAATAAGTATTGAGTACTTAAAGGCTGCAAGTATTTTTGTGTGTATGCGATATACGTATTTAAGATGGGATTCTAAGAATTACATAAAGCCTTTGAGGTTTTCACCAATCAAAAATTCACTAATTTATTACATTTTAAGCCTCACTCATCTCCTAAAAATTAACTTAAGTCACTTTTTCTACTACTTCAGACTTAATACATTTGAAATATTGGCAAATGGTCCATAAGTTAAATGACAGAATCAAGATTACAGACTGTCTAGACTGTTCAGAGTAATGAGCTGAAAATGAAATTTTGCAAGGGGATAAATATGAAGTAGGTTGGGTGGCTTCTGACCCTTGTATCCACTTCTATTACGAGACTTGCCAAATCGTCTTCTAATTGTCAGTTATTGTATCTGTCTCCCCAGCTAAACTGTGTGCTCTCTGAGGTCAAGAACTGTTTCAGAGCCCTAGTACTTGGCAGGCCATTCGGTAAATATTTCTCGATTTGGATTAGGGCAGCAAAATCAACCACACATGAGGAGAACTGACAAAACAGTAGTTTATATGTGAAAAAGCCTGGCAATTTTAGTGACCGCGAGCTCAGTGGTGTCGCACGATGTTTGGAAAGGTCAGGGGAATTGGGCCATGTGGCTACCCGGATGCGCTGCTCTGTACCGTTGCACATTTGCCTGATTGCACCTCCCTCCCCCAGTTAACTAACTCTGGCCTTTCCCCTACTGGCAATGCCACATCCCTTCCAACTGTATGCACCCAGAGTGACTAGTCCGTCTTCTTCCAAGCAGCCAAGAAGAGGAGTGAGCACATTCCTTACTTTCTGTGACCTCTTGAGAATACTCCTGCTTCCTTCCTTGATCAGTCCCTTTTCAAATACTTGCTCTCTGCTTATTTCCTTCTCCTTATCTTCCAGAATGTTCTTTTACCTTCCTTGACGAACTCAGTGCCAGGCTTGCAGCCCGCCTTTTTAATCCAACCATGACTATCACGCTCTATAATTCCAATATACTAGACTCAGTGATAGTGACCCAACAAATACTCAGTCTCTTCAGGTAGAGATTTACCTCTTCCCGTCTGTACTCCAACCACCATTCATCTGTGGCTGAATTCACCATAACTGTTCCATCTGCAGCATCTCAGGCTCTGAAATTCTCTTTGACACTACCCAACGCTTTTCTACCCAACCCAGACCCTATGGTTGGCTGTTTCAGAGGGGCTTTCTCTAGCATCCTTGTGGCTCTAACTCCCTTGTCCTTCTGCTTTCCAACTTGCCAGACCCCAACCCTGAATAACTGTCATTCTGTACTTCTGATTTTGGCTAGTCTTCCTGGCTCTATTCTCAAGCTTTTTAAATCTGTTTTCGAAGTTATCTTTGTTAACTACAAATCTGATTTACTTTTAAAAATAAATTTGAGCATATTCAGATTCATCCCTCTATAACATCAGTTTACTTGTAAGTGTTCCAAGGTACCTTCTTGAATGAAAGAGGCAGAAATGGAGTCAAACTGATATGTTAAGAGTTATAAATCACTTCAGTCTATCCTGCCTGCTCCAAAGCTAATAGCAAAGAATCGGAGTGAGGAGTTAGATAGTTAATAGCTGTAGCAATCACAAATTATTGTACTTGTGAGTTGCAATTTCACTGTTATTCCAATTTTACAGTATTTCAAAATTTTGCCCATGGGTAAGTTTTTAATTAGGAATACAGAGAAGGAAAGATGAAGAAATCCACATCCACCTTGCATGCAAGCAAGAATAATGTCACCAACATGTCTATTAGAAGAAACAATAATCATGATCACTAAATCAAAGGCAGACAGGAAAGTGTAAGTAAAATTCCCAACTAACGCATTAAAATCAGTAAGTTCTGCATATTGTTATGTTAACAATAAAATAAGATTATTTCTACTAATACATCCACAGTATACTTTAGCATCTCGGTTATGATATCTACATAATGGGTAAATGGAAAAAAAATGACTCTTTAAAAACTAAAGTTCAGTGTTTGAGTAAAATATAAAAAGATTTATTTTTTTCTCTTTAAGTTATTTTTTTTTCCAGTGGCTTCATTATTATATACCTCTACCCCTGTAGCTTTTAACAAAAAGATTTACAGTACTTTTCGCTATACTCCTAGTTTTCCGGGATATTATCTAAATCCCTCAGAGGGAAGAACGGTGAGTACAGAGATGTCCACCCACTGTGAATCGCCAGAGTAGGAAAGAGTTTGAGAACTACAGCATTGAGGGATGGCGGTTCTGTGCAAACCAAGTGTAGATTTAGGTTTTATTTACTTATTGACTTATTTATCATTTTCGAAATTAAGAAATGGCAAAAACGATGTAGGAGAAACAAGTTTTTAATCTATAATGTACTGAGTAAACTGGCAGTTGCTTTTATACTAATCATCATAATCCCAATAAACGGAGGTGACTCTCCTTGAGCTGGCCATCTAGAGCCATGTAAAGTTAAGAAGTGCTGAGACCAGACCAGCCCCACAGCTCCAGACTCTCCTTGCAGACCAGGTGGAGCAGCTCCTTGTGCCCCCTGGACTTCCTGTATCCGGAAGGGGTGGAAGGGGCGTCAGGGTTATTGACAAGTCTGCAACATTTGATGACACAAGCAGCCCTTCCGAGCCCTGCCACAGGATTCTGGTGGCGGTGGCTTCCCTCTGGCACTCCTGCTCAGGAGAAGCATCCAAATCTTCCAGGGAACCTCTTCCTCAACTTGTAACCCTTTCTTTTTCCCCCCAGTGAAATTTTGGAGTCGTGCTGTAGTACTGGCACCAGGCATGACTTCCTGTATGTCATTAGGTTTATTCTGATTGAGCAAACACTAGGAAGAACCATGTTCATGTAACTAGAGCCAGTAAAAAAATTAGAGACAAATGATCTTTTCAAATACAGTTCTCTGTATAGATCATCTTTCCTTAATAGTCTGCGCAGGGATGTTGAACCCCTGCGTATGAGGTGGGGCATGAGAGCGGCTGTCGGGTGCAGGCCCAAATCCAGGAAATACCACCCACATCTCGTAGGCCATGAAATGCCCAGCCTGTGCCGCCTTAGGCAGAGGTCCTGACAGTGTCCATATTGCACGTGAGCATGCTAAGAGAAATCATTTCCCTTCTCTGGGCCTCGATTTCTAATATGTAAAATAGTAATGATGCCTATTTTATGGGGTGGTTATGTCAAGGATCAAATGAGGTAACATACAGAAATGCTTTCATATTCTAAATTACTGTAGAAATATTAGATGTTATTAAAGTAGCATAGTAGAAGCAAATTTCTTGTCAGTTTATGATAATTTGTCATCAGAGATTGATGAGGATTTTCTTTTTTTTTCTTTTTTTTAATGAAAAAGGAAAGAAATTTCGTATCTCGCCTTGGAAGCTGAATGAACTCTCTTTACGTCGTTAAGCTGTTTCTTGGAAGTGTAAAATAATGCATTGTTTGGAAAGTGATACTTAATCTGGAGTCCTGTTCATCTAAACTTATTTGAACTTTGGGGCTTAATTAAAACCACCCACACATGAAACTCCTTAGCTCTTGATGCCATAACAGGCTGGTGTAAGGCATGGAGAAGCCTTACACCAGTGCCAGACATCGTTATTATTGCTATTATTGGCAATAATCAATATACATTTTAAATTAATAACTTTTACTGAGTATCTTCTGAGTGAGTACTTTACAAACATCATCTTGTTTTATTTAACCCACGTAACAATCTCATGAGACAGGAACTTTCATGACTAGCTCCCTACTGTTTTGGAGGGGAGGAAATGATAAGCGGACATTTATTTGGTCCTGTCCAAAAATGTCCACTGATATATTTGGTCATGCCAAAAGTTCCTTGAACTCTGGTCCTGTCCAAATTGTCCACACTTAGAAAACGTCCCTAGGTTCAAATAGTCCATTATGTTTATACTTTTGGTGTAAAGGGTTAATACATAAAAAATACTGTCATGTGTTATTGGCCCAGTAATTGTGTTGTGGCTGTATTGCCAATAATCCTTCTAGCCTCGGTAGCCTAGCTGGTCATGGCACAAGAGGTTAGGTAGATGAGTCAGGGTTTGAATCTTGCAGAAGAGCAGGATTTAAATATCAAGGACTTTTTGGTATGAACCAAATGTCTCCATGGACATTTTGAACAGAACCAAAAATCAAAAACATTTTGGCATGGACCAAGTATCTCAGTGGATGTTTTGGATAGGACCAAATGTCCTGCAAAGAAGAAGAGGAAAAAAGGCTTAAGAAAGGACACAGTTACCACCTGGCAGAGTTGGGCTTACAGTGCACATCAGCCTGACTCCCAGCCTCTGAATACTATGTCATACTGTTTCTCTAAACCTCCATTCTTAAATGTGTTATTTTTCTCTTGGGAGGTCTTTAAAAAGGGGGCTATGTGAGCCCCAGGAAAGTGCTCTATGTTTTAAATATTAGAACCATTTCTTGGATAGGACCTTCTGCAGTTTTATTCCTGCAACTGTCAGTCTTAGCCTCCAAATCTCTTAAAAGAACTAGTATGCCAACTTATATTTCCTTACCATTCTTTACTCAGACTGCTAGGAATCTGTGTTCTGCCGTCAGCATTTTATTATTGAAACCACTCTGATGGCATGGTCTCCTGTTGGCGAACCCCAGTGACATGCTCTCTGGGAAGGAGTCATTCCTTGCTTGTTTACATCTCCTGCCGCCTCCTTTTTCTCCCTCACCCCTCTGGAATCCCTTGCAATGTGACTGGCCCCCCACCATTTTAACGGCTTTCACAATGCTTGACAGCGACTCCAGACAAACAAGACCATGGCCTCTCCTCCTGCCTCATCCTTTTCCCGCTCCCCTCATGGCATTTAAAACTGCTGATCTTCCTCCCAGGGAAATTCTCTTCCCTTGGTTTTGAGCTTCCTGCGTGTTTCAGGCTCTCTTCTGGCCTCTCTGGTAATACCTTTGCTTACCCTGTTTTCCCCACTTTTCCTCTAGCTGCTAATAGACCATGGTCTGGTCCTCAGTCCTCTCCTCTGCCATCTCCACCTTCACAAACACATGGAGTCAATGCTCACTCTTCTAATGAAGCTGCCAAAATCTCAGTCTCCAGCCTTAACCTTGCAGGTTAAGCCCAGACCCTCTTTTCCATCCACCTGAGGCCTCACCCAGCCTTTACCTAAAAGGTTCTAAAATGCAACTCATTAACTTCCTCCCAGACTCGCCCTTCAGTCAGGGCTTATGGAACCCAGCTGGAAACCTCTGCATCTTCAGGTCTTCTTGCACCCACC
Organism: Pteropus medius; assembly: GCF_902729225.1. NCBI lineage: Eukaryota > Metazoa > Chordata > Mammalia > Chiroptera > Pteropodidae > Pteropus > Pteropus medius. The sequence continues at coordinate 2,607,106 of NW_024344374.1, forward strand.
TTCCATCCGCCAGTCAGTTGCCCATTCAGTCCTGTTGTTTCCATCTCCTACCTCTCTCTCACATTCACCCCACTTCCTTCCCATCTCCATTTCTTACCTGAGCCATTACCACATCCATCCCATCTGCGAACTCCTCCTTTGACTCTCTAAGCAAGGTTAAGAGACATATCTTTCTCCTAATCAAGAATCTTTAACGGCTTTACATGGCTTGTCAAAAAAAATTCCCACTCAGCATTCTCCATGCCCATCCTCCAGCTGCCCCTCCTTTACTCCGTTTCCACATGTCCAGACCCTACCTGTCCTTGAAAGCCACATGCAAGTCCTTTCACTTCCATGATGTTTCTTATGATGCCCCCTGATGTAAGTCAGCTCTCCTTCTGAAACACTGTGGTGCCGTGCCCTACCTCTCTTGGGGGCATGTCCATTCTGCCAACTTCATAATATTATCAGAAAAGAAGCTCATTAGGGTTTTTCTCCTGTTCATCTTTATATCCTAAACTCCTGGCACAGGGCCACTTCCTTCCTAGAGTAGATGTCCTATAAATGTAAAAGTTAGTTGTGTCCTGTAAATAGTCATTATAATAATTTCAAGCAGTAAATCAAGATTTGAAATTTTTTTCTGACTCTAGACTCGTCTCATTGTCTTCTGGCCTCTCTGCTGACAACAGATAGAGATACCTGTGGATATTTGCTCTTTTCTTTGAGCACTTACTCATTTTCGTGTGTGCTGTAGTCATCTCCCCTGACATCCTAAGAGCTCTCGAAATATGAGAGATTGGGTGATCTTTGTATCTGTCAAATACATCATACGCAGTAGATAAAACATTTGTCATGATTAAACAAACCATTTTTAAAAAGCTAATGAATCCAGAAGAATATTGAATCACTTTACAAAAAAGTATTTTGGCCATTGAGTTGAGTCTAAATAAGCCCAAGAAATATGTGTTAAGTGTCCTTGGTTTGACACATGTGTGTGAAGGCTAAGGAGTAAAATACAGATACAGAAACCTTTTGGATGTTGCCGAGACCCTGTATTTGGAAAACAGCACAGGATCTTGGCTGATGCCTATACATTTTTGGTGTTTGCCAGCATGTGGACCTACCACTTAGCTTCCTATGCTTCCTTGATTTTTTTTTTTTTTTTTTTTTTTTTTTTGCCTACGAAGGATTGGTAGGGAGCAGACAAGGTAGCCTACAGAGTTTCCACCCTTTCTTCCCTTAGGTGGGGCCATAATCTATTCCAGATGTAAGTGTAGTGCATTCAATAGAAACAGTAGGAACTGAATTTCAAATGAACGATTTCAACCTGCTAGCAAATCCAGAGGAAAAATATACTACATTGGTGTTTTCTACTTAGCAAGATGAAGTATGAAATCGTAGGCTGCTGATATTCCATTATCAATGGGGAATGTGCTGCTAGTTGGTTTTTCTCACAGTGGGAATGCATTTATACTGAGCTGCCTTTCCCATCTGAGAGAGCATTGGTCAAGGCTATGGGTGCAATTTATAGACACAGAATAGGTAAAAATGTGAGGCCTCTATCTCACCTGGTTCTTGCTTAAAACCCTCCAGTGGCTGTCTACTTTGCCTTCAGAATAATAAATTCCAAGCTCAGCACAGAAAGCTGTTATCAGGCCCCACATTTCTCTCTGGGATCATGCAGCCATGCTGAGGCCCTGTTTTAATAGAATCTTGCTGTCTCACACTCCAGGCTTTGCCATTCCTTCTTCCTGGAATGCCCTTCTGCACTTATTTTTGCCCTTCTTCATTATTCCATTCACTTGACTAATTCCTCTTCATCCTCAAAAACTTGAATCTCATATCCCTCAGAAGCTTTCCTAACTCTTCCTGTCTGGCCGAGGGGCTCCTTTTTGCTCCCGCAGACTTTTGAGCTCTCTTCAGTGTCATAGCACTGATCACACTCTGCTGTAACTCTTATCTTTCTATCTCCCCCAAGATCATCAGCTTCTTGAAGGCAGAGGCTCTCATTCTATTTTTAGGTTCCCACAGCATGGCAGGTCACCTTGCATGCCATAGGCACTCAAACAAGTTATTCAAGGGAATGAATTTAGTCTTAAAGTGTTGACGTTTACGGGGCTACACACGGGCCATGACACTTAAAAGTCTGAGACAGGTAGATGCATGATGGCAGGTCTAAGGCACAGACCCTAAAGTTTTTCATATTGAGTGTTGGCAGAATTCTTCATGCCCAGCTTTGCCTTTCCAAGAAAGTTTAAATGCCCTCACCAGTCATGAAATAAAAACCCAAAAGTTCATGCAAGCTGAGAAGTTTGAGACAAAATCCCTCGTAGGGAGTGGAGAGAACCAATCAACCAATATATATGAGCGATCAGGTGGCAAGAAGTGCTGTCAGGAGGAAGAGAACAGAGTAAAGGGGAGGAAAGGACAGTGTCAGGTCGGTGGTTTGGGAGAGGATCAGTGATGATGGGGATGGTCGCCACACCTATCAGTAGGATACCCGAGGCCCTCACTCAAAGCTGGAGATGACTTTGAAAAAAAATTAAAAGGAAATAGACCCCAGAATGTTTGCCAGGAAAGCCTGTCAAGTTTGGGAATTAAATTTGCTCTAACAAGCCTTTTTATAGCAAGTTGATTTGTGACCATTGTTATCCAAAAAAATGGGGGTGAATCATTGCGGCTGTGGTATTATTCAGGTTGAGCCCTGCCTTTGAGCTGAATCCAGACCCCACAGTCAGTCCCTTCTCCATTGCAGCCATCTCCACCTACGCCGGCAGGTCGTTGCCAGAAGTAGCAGTGCAGTTGGCTTTGCCCAGAATGAATCAGCCAAAAACAAACTGCTGAGCACCTACCGCATGCCCGGAGCTGGGAGGAACGTTCATTACAACTGTTTAGAGTAGTGTAAGAGAAGCCCATGCCACTCCATCCTGCAGTCCAACTAAGGAAACCAGATTCTTTCATCTGTAGAAAACATAAACACTAAAAGGCAATTTATAATTCAGTGCAAGGTTTTATGATGTAGGCTTTATTAGTTGTGGAACTGAGGCCCTTAAAGCATTCTGTATGTGCCAGGCACTGTACTTCACATCCTGGTCTCCTGTACTCTCCACAGCACCCTGGGAAATTGCCAGTGGTATCATCTCTATTTCACAAATCAGAAACCGGAGGTCCGCTTAACAGAGAGTCTCCACGGGGTTAGAAGGAGGCTCATGTGCGTGCTCTGGGTAGCTAAGAAATTGCCTGTTTTTGCGTTGCTCCCTCGGTTTCCCCATCTGTACAATGGGAAGTCATATTTCCCACTTCATAAGTTCGTGGTGAAGATCAGTGAGTGACCTTGTAAAAAGCACCTGACACAATTGCCAGGCATAGACCTGGCCAAGACAGCAAAAGGTGAACCTGGGTCTCACTACCAGATCCCTCTGGCTTCGTGGAAGCTTACACCCTACACCTGAGCTCAGCATCACTGAGCAGTACACCTGAGGTGAGTTTGGAGTTGGTGAAAGAGCTATATCCTAAAAGAAGAACCTACTACTTTAATGGTGATTAAAAATATAGCTTAACCCAGAGCCAGGATTTTCTTACACTGCATGAGAATAGGTGAAAAGAAAAGAAAAAAGGGTAAGGAACCCAGTAGGATTTGTTGGTTCAGAGACTCCTGCTGCTGGGGGACAATTTTAGAATAACTCAGCTTTGAAGTGTGGCTGTTCATTCTCATTCTATATCAACCATCACCTTTCTCACCTGATACCCGTGTTATCACTTAGAGCTTCCACGTGTATCCAAATATATGCGCTTACATTCAGATATATTCCTTCCTCTGGACGATCTAATCTTTTAAGAAATCTCTACAGTGGTTCCCTATCTGGGCTCTCACTACATTGCTCCTAGTGAGCCATACATTGTGATTTACTCCTTGAAGTCCGTAGGCATCTCCCCTCTGGTTGGGTCTTGAGGAGGAAGCACTGTGGCCCGTGAGCTCCAAATACCATCTGAAGTTGCTAGCAAGCTCTCCCTGGTCGGGGCCAAGTTACTGATATAAAAAGAGGCTTTTGTACTCAACATTTTTCATTGGATTTTCAGTGTGGTAAAGACATCTATACATCTAAACGAACAGCAGGAAACATTACTTTCTCATCACGCAATTCAAAAGAGTCACAGGTGAATTATGCATTTGGTATTGTAAGAGCTTCTCAATTAACAATGGCAGATGCCACCCAGAGTTTTCTCTTAAAAAATGTTAGAAAAAGCCTCCTTCTTCACCAACATTCATTCGTTTCTCTACAGATATCCAGCCTGTTCCAAGGAGGATTTTTAAGAACACACACTTTGAGTTCCAAACACCATTGAGTGCAAAAAGAATACCTACAATGTTTGCTAATGACTATGGCAGAAAAAGGACATGTTTTTGAAACTGGGGCATGCAGGTGCCCCGGGTTATGTTCCTATTTCTCCATTGACTGGCTGGGTGACATGAAGCCATCTCTGCTTTTCTGAGCTGCCACAATTCTTTCTGCAGAATGGATAGTCTGTAAACTATATTGGGGTTGAGAGTGCATTCCTGACTAAGGAAAATTGGTAAAACATTTTATGCAGTGAGAATAGAGCGCTAAATATCTGAAAGTAACCCATGAATACCTTCTCATGGTACCTATTATACCTGTGCTTACCAAAGGGCACAGAATAGGAGAGAGAGAGAGGCATGTGGAAATATCTAAACTTGCTCCCAGATGCCTGATATAATCTGTTTCAGAAGTTAGACTTATAGCTGATTTAAGGTCAAAACCAGAAATTATGCTTTTGGCTTCTTTGGGTGGCCACTGATTATGAATTTTATTCCATTCAAATTCTCAAATGTTCCAGAAGCCATTCTCCAGGTAATTAAAAAAGACCCAGCTTGCTTCAGTAAAAGTAGGTCAGTGTTTCAGTGGGAATGCTTTATTAACCTCAGTGTCCAAAGAGAGAGGGACATTTGGCTAATTGGATTTTCTTTTTAAATGTGAGTTTTCCAGAGCACTTTTTTTCAGTTTGAACTCTTTTTGGATCTTTGTAATACCTTTATTGAGTACCCGTTTGGGGCCAGGCATTGAGCTAAGTTCTGGGGGATGTAAACTTAAAAAGTTATAGATGGATAGGTAGATGGATATCTTACTTTCAGAGAACACAGTCTGATGGAGGTAAAAGAAATTAACCCCAATGTAGCATGATGAGCACTACTGTGAGAGCCTGGGGGCAGGGAGCGGGCACTGGATAAGTACATCTAGAAAGATCAAGGAAGGTCTTCATAGTGATGGTAAATTTGAACTGAGTTCAGTTTTGAAAGATGATAAGAGTTTGCCAGGCTGAAAAGTAGAAGAAAGGCATTGCAAGAATGTGCAAAGATGCAGTAAAAAAAAAAAAAAAAAAAAAAAAAAA